>NC_056733.1:568940296-569150296 GCF_019279795.1 Protopterus annectens | reverse complement strand
TGCTGCTTTGAGGATTAGTGGTGATACTGACAATATGGCACACACATCAGCTAATGCTCAAGACAATGACATTAACCAGGAGTTCACAGTGTACACAGCACAGCCTTGAATAATATTGTGTCTCATAGGACACAATGACTGACATACAGACCACACATCTTCCGGCTACACTGTTACTGACATGGCAACATTTGTGTTGTTGGGTTATGTTGATAGAACGCAAATGTTTTGCTTTAAGCGCATATGATAGCAATGAACATTAGGACAGGACTGGCAGTCATAATGGTTTTGTATAACATATTCTCCTACAGCCAGGATGGATGACCAGCCCAGGTCTGTTAGTGATGTTTAGCCTGCAAGCATTGTTACAATGACCACTGGGAGTAATTATACATCTCTGAGCTATGCTCCTGCTTATATGGATTGTGGCTTCCTAAGTAGACACCACTGGAGAATTGTCTTCTGTGTCTGGCATGATTGCAACCATGCATGATGGTGCTGAAATGTGTAATATGGACTTCTTGCATGAATCTTTATATGCCAGTTACTGGCTTTAGCATGTGTTGTTTGAAACGTTTGATTTATAGCCTGTTCATTACAGAGGTGGTTCGTGGATGTCTGTTCACAGCCATGGAGAGTTACAGACCGGATTGGTATGAAATAGTGATGCAGCTATGAACTCTGCTTAATCTTCCTGGTCTCTTTGTCACCCCATACATATGACAACATAGCTGCACTCCATTTCTGGTTTTGCGTCACATACTTTATACCCCTCTCACATATACTATATCCAGGCCTTCCCACTTTTGTGATATGGTCTACTTCATAGCACCGGTGTCTGTTTTTGGTAGGACAATGCTATCTTTCCCATTGGTCATGGAATATCAATACATATCCAGTTTGGGAGATCATGATGAAGGATATGAATGTTATTCACATGTCCTATGATGTACATCCAATGCTGCAATTTGGTGTGAATTCCTGTCTCTCTCGGTCTGTCTTTTGTGTACTCTTTCCTGTCCCTGCAGTGGTAGTTGTGCTACAGGTAACCTCTTTAAGATGGCTTAAATGATTGTGCTTTCAGTATATTACCAGTGGTAGTTAGGCCCGGTACTGGTCAGCATATCCTGTATACATCACACCAGTGCAGAGTCCATGATAAGATCATACTGTGTGCACATGCACCGTGTCATGATGCACAAAACTCTAAAATGTGCATTCCTGTATTACTTGTACATGGGCAAACTGGTTATGCCATCCACTTGTAAACAAATTGGTCACTCCCAAAATGCTTCCTGAGTGCATTTGTTCCTATATTGTTGATGTCCTTGTTCTCAGAATTATGGTGATAGAACTTCAACACCCCAAAGAGGGAGTTCACTGTGTTTTACTGCTGTCATATTGTTATAGGATGGCACACACAGAGGCAACCATGTTTCCCCAGATGTGTATTGGAGGGTACTTCAGGGTATATCCATATATTACAATTAGAATTTCATAACACCTAATGTACATACAATTGCCATCCATGTCAGCTTATATGCTTCAATATTATTAATTTTAGCTGTTTTCTGGTTGCCTGAATGGTGACATACACCATTTCCAGAGGCCTGACACTATTGTATTTAATTAGAAAAATATTATCAATATATAATACAATACTATCTGTATGCAATAAATGTTATTTTCATTTAATTGACCCATTTGCAGTATTTTCCACTTAGTCTATGGACTCAAGGAAGTTTGGTAGCTGAAAAGATCTCCTCAATCTAATACCAAAGTATCTGGACTCCATTTCGAGTCCTGGGAAATACATTTAAACTACTGCACTTATCTTAACATTTAAATCAGTTCTGCATGGTTCCTGTTTTCTGTTTGTTCTAAATATTAAGTTAAGTCTATTAATTGAAGACATTTTATAGTTTGCAATGCAGCTATAATTGATTTGGGTTTTACAGCAACAATTGTTACTTTTCTGACTGCTTAATCATATTATCTGCATTGTTCTTCTAATTCTGTGTTTTACTCATTTTTCAGACTTAAAACAAAAAGCTAGCTTTGGCCAGCTGTGTGAGTTGTAACTAGAACTTGTGGTAATTAACTTTGTGTGGTTCCTGTTTTGTGATTGTTCTTAGTCTGAAGTTAAACCTATTAATTGAAAGTATTGTTTATAGTTTGCAGAGCCTTTCAAGTCACTTTTGTGCTGTGCCTAGGAGTGGGCATTTTCTATAGTTCTGGGAAAATAAGTACAAATTGGCTAGAGCTTTAAGTCATTTCCAGCCTCCTGGTATTTTATGTTATATAAATGGTTAGCCATCTTAGTCTTTGGACACCTGAAAGCTTGGAAGTTTAAAAGCACTCCTCAAGTTAATGCCAAACAAAATATCTGGACTCCATTTTGCCTCCAGAGAAGTACTTTTAAACTACTGCACTTATCTTACCATTTAAATAAGTTTTGTTGTTTTCCTGTTGTGTTATTTTAAATTGTAGGCTTTTGAACTGCCTCCCACTATGGTATATCTGGTCATGGAAGCTCTTTCAAATCTCATCTCATGTTTACACGTCCCTGGAATCTCCTCCCAGTTTTATCTCCTCTGTTCATCTTACAGGGCACTGACACATAAAACTGTGAAGTTCCTCCTTTTACATTGTTAGTATGCCTTGAAAGTGCCTTAAAGTGTATGTTCCTCATTGCTGGCTTGTCTGCCTTAGTATTGTCTTGTAATTACTTGTAGTTAATTGTTTGGTTTTCTCTGGTACCTTTTCATTTTTGGCTAATTAAATTGTGTTTTTACATTAAGATGATTGGGGCTACTATTCTACTGGCAGGAAAAAGGTAGCCCGGTCTATCCAAATTGAGAAACACACAAATAGGCTTAAAGTGAGAGGGCTTCATTGGCCTGGGGACTTTTTTAGTTAGTTTAGTCACTTTTCTTTCAGTCTATCTATTTGTTGCATTTGTGTACCTCTTGGCTCAGTTGCAGATAGTTCACAAATGCTTGGTGTCCTTGCATGCATTCTCAGAGAGTTTGGCTTGCATGTGGTCCCCAGCCATGCTAAGATATGTACTTTAAATTGAAATATTGCACTTTTCTAAGCCATTTCTAAAGACAGCTGCTGTATTTTCAAATTATTTCACTTATTTTTCTACATTTCATCATTGTAAAGTGTATTTCTTTCTCCTTAGTCTAGCTGCTTCTAATGTTCTTTGAAATTGCTTTAAAGTGTGTGATCTTCATTGCTAGCTTGTCTGCTTTAGAATAACATTGAAATTACTTGTTATAGCTATTACTTGGTTTGTTTCTGGTACCTTCTCATTTTTAGCTAACTAAAGTGTGGTTTGTTTGTTTTTTTCATTAAGAAGACTGTGACTGCCAGTCTAGTGGCAGTAGAAAGATAGCTTGGTCTGTCTGGTTTGGGAAACATATTTGGAAGCTTCAAGTGAAATTGTTTCATTGGCCAGATAGTTTTTTTGTTGATTTAGTCACTTTTTTGAGTCTACCAATTCCACTGCTTGTCATGCAGCTACATTTACCAGTGTCTTGTATAGATGCAGGCACTTAAAAACTAAATTTTCCCAATAAGACTGCCCCGTAACTTATCCAGAACTCAGTTGCACAAAGAGCAACTTGTTTGTGAGCTGTGAAGTACTGTTACACAAATTCAGTAATACATAGCTCAGCTGTAGTTTCTAGCCTCACAGCACCCAAGTTAGCTTGATTCACCTAAAAATGGATGGGCGCTTTAGCAGTTTTTCCACCTTCAGCTTGACAGATTTGGACATCCTGAGACAATGTAAGAATTGTCTCATGTTCACTGACAACCACCTATAGAATTGGATACAGTATGTGAAAGATGTAATTACACAATGTTACCGAAGGCAAGACTCTTACACAAAAACACTCAAAAATAGCAATCAGGTTGACAGTAACATAAGCATTACACCCACCACAAATAGTATTGACGCAACACATAGACCAATATATGCTGGGACACTTACAAGAAACTTTCCTCAACAAAGACCCTAGATATTCTTCCAACAAAACAATCCTCAGAAGCCCATATAGCCACATCCCTTTGAATCTCACCTACTAAGCCTATAAAGCAAGCCAACACACTCCCCAATATTTTAGTCATAGGAGACTCCATTACAAGGCATACAGATGTCTCACTCACCAGGCTGAATAAGGAGAGAATCCCAATCAGTTGTCTATCAGGGCCAGGATTAAGCAACATTCAAGCTTCACCAAGGATGATGCCACGATATAAAGAAAAAAATGAATGACTTTAATAATTGGCTTAGTCTCTAGTATCATTCCAAGGAGTACAGTATTTGCCAGCATGGATGGATATGGTCAATAACTGCTGTATTTTGAAATTATTTTATTTATTTTTCTGTATTTCATCATTGTAAAGTATATTTATTTTTCCTTGATCTAGCTGCTTCTAGTGTTCTTTGAAATTGCTTTACCATGCTTGATCATGTTCCTTTGCCAAGGATGGTCTGTACCTGTCCCCTGTAGGCTTGTGATTATTGTCTAAAACATTGTCCTCCCTCAAAGTGCTTTTTTTAAAGAAATGCTAAACTGAAGAACCTTTCAGCATAGCAAAACCAACTCAAGGGAACTTAAAGGTGTTACTGTTCAATGCCAGGAGCCTAAACAAGAAACTCCACTCCCTCCAGCCTCTCCTTCCCCTGGAGAATTTGGAGATCTGTACACTTACTGAGACATAGTCTAAAGCCATGGAGAGTACCCCAGCACTGCAGGGCAACAGTGCCATCCACTCATTTAAGACAGCCAGTGCACAAGCAGCGACCAAAGGTGATGGTGTCTCAATCTATATCATCAATAAACTCACCTCAAGACTAGTCAAGCAGGATGATGCACTTGAGCTTCTCCGTGTCCAGATTTTCATAGGCAAACTCCCATATCATATACTCGCAAGCTATATGTCACCCTCTATGACCCAAGAAACCCGTAACTAATAATTAGGTTTATTAGAGGTTCTAATCAATAGGGCGGCCATGGTGGTGCAGCGGTTAGCATTGCCACCTCACAGCAAGAGGTTCTCTGGTTTGATCCTCGGCTGGGGTGCCTTCTGTGCGGAGTCTGCATGTCCTCCCTGTGGTCGCATGGGTTTCCTCTGGGTGCTCCGGTTTCCTCCCACATCCCAAAGACATGCTGTAGGTAGATTGGACAGTCTAAATTGGCCCTAGGTGTGAGTGTGTGCATGTGTGTGCCTCCTGTGGAAGGTTGGGTGCTGGGCTGGAAACTCGACACTGTAAAACTCCACTGCCAATCATGAGCGGACAGGTGATCTGCTGTGACGACCCCTAACCGGGAAAAAGACAAAAGAAGAAGAGGTTCTAATCAATCAAACCAGCACCATATTCATGGGTGACTTCAACTACCCCCTGTAAACTGGGACAGTTACATGACCCCAAATTTACAGGCTCAGAGATTTCTGGACTTGGTAAACACAAACATACTGGACTAGATAGTCCATATGCCCCCATACTTGACTTGGTACTCACAAACATGGGAGAACACTGTACCCTCCAGTGTAGTTCCCTCTCAGGTAAGGTCTGACCTCAGAGCTGTTGACTTCATAACAAAATCATGTTATGTGTCTCCACCTAACCCTGTAACATTCTGGAACTACTGTAAGGCAAACTTCCTACAGCTAAGTGATAACCTGTCAATATTTCAATCCCCTCCCTCAAAGCCCTGAGAATACAGCTGCCTATTCAGCACTGATCACAGAAAATCTTTACAATCATGTCAATAAATGCATACAGACAGCTCTGCCTGCAGAAATAAGCCCAGAGCTAACTCAAAAAATAAACCACCTTAGTGGAATCCAAACATAAATAGGTTGTACAACAAAATAAGCCATAATCAAGATTAGGAAGTGCTAAACTTAGCATGATAAAAACACTCTCATCAGTCTAAACAAACAACAAGGAGGGAAAATTAAGTCTGTTAAAGTCAGATTTGATGTCAAGATATCCTCCCATGAAAAGAACAACCACAAGGCTTCTTTAACTATGTCCAAAACCTCAAAGGCATCACACAGCAGTGTCCATAAGTGACTGTAAATAGGGCCACCTACATGGAACTGGAAGATATAGCAAATCTGATGGCAAATAACAAATTCACCTCCAATTTTAACCTCCCTTCACGGGCCGCCAGGAAATACCATCAAACGTCCCCCCCAACTATTAATAGGCAGCCCCAATAATGTCCCAGAGGATGTCTCCTAAATAGCCCAAAACATAACCTATTGGGACCACTGGAGTCACTGTTTAAACTTAGCATCCAGACAGGCTTTGTGCTATGTGAATGGAGAATTACAATGGTCATCCCTCCGCACAAGGGCAGGCCATCAATGGACCCCAGGAACTACAGACTTGTAAGTCTCATATGCTAAGCCATGGAAAGAATTGTCATAGAAATAACTAGGAAGGACATAGTACACCTTCAAACACTGGATCCAAACCAGTCTGTTTTCATCAAGGACAGATCATGCCTACTCAACCTGATGGACTTTTTTGAGAAGGTCACCAAGGCAATGGATGAGGGTGGAATGGTGCATACTGCCTACCTTGACCTGGCTAAGGCATTTCATAAAATACCTCACTTGACATTGTAAACAAACTCATGGATATAGACATAAACCCCTTTGTTACGTATTGGATAGCCAGCAGGCTTTCAGATAGGATCCAGGAAGTTAAGGTAGAGGAGACTACCTCCATAAAGGGGCCAGTCACTAATGAAGTCCCTCAGAGCTCTGTGTTGGGTCTGGTCCTTTTTGGCATATACTTCTCAGAAGTCAAGACCAATGTCAAGGGCTTCTGGCTGGCTAAGTTTGCAGACGATTACAAACTAGAAGCAGTTATAGAATCCTCCTAAGACATTAACATCCTAAAGGAAGGACTAACACAAGCAAATGACTGATGTCAAAGCCACAGCATAAAACCCAATGCCAAGAAATGCATAATAGTACCATTTATGAAATCAGCCACCCTGGGAAATTACCTCATCAATTACATACCTTTAAGAGTAGAACCAGAAGTCAGGGATTTGGGTACATATGTAGGTAGTAGCCTGGCTTTCA
This sequence comes from Protopterus annectens, assembly GCF_019279795.1. NCBI lineage: Eukaryota > Metazoa > Chordata > Ceratodontiformes > Protopteridae > Protopterus > Protopterus annectens. Next base: position 569,143,177 of record NC_056733.1, on the reverse strand, counting down.
ACCAGCATGTGTCTAAGGTAATAAGGAAATCATTTTTTGCTGCTCATCTTATAAGCAAGGGCATGGCATCTAGGTCCAAGGAAGTCATTGTTCCACTGTATTCATCCCTCATTAAGCATATCTTTGAGTACAATGCCTCCTTCAGTATCTACCTGACCAGGCGCATTCAACAATAGGAACGTCCACAGAAGTTCCTCAGAAAAAAAAATGCAGGGCATAAACTGCATGTCCTATGCAGATCGCATCAAAGTCCTATTTACTCTGTTTCCTACAGACTGCTGATAGGTAATCTATGCCTGACAATCAGGGCATCCTTGGATCCCACTGTGATGGACTATTTGCAATCCACAAAATGAATACCATCAGAATTACTTGATCTGAGGATTTAAACTTTGCTTGCAACATATATAGGACACATTGAAGGGACAGATATGTATCTCAGAGAATTCCATATATCTGGAACAGGTTTCCCATTCCTATGAAGCAAAGCTCTTTCCTAACCCTGTTCAAGAAGAACCTGGACCAGTGGATGAGAAATTAGAAATACACCCCAGATCTAGCACCTGTGTCTCTAATGGACAGAGACAGCCTGTAAGTCTTGGTCTAGCTTACATATAGCTGTTAAAATAACATCTAAGGCACATAAACTTGTGGGATACAATCGGTATGCTTGGTTGGAGTTATAAAGGTCCCAGTGGTCATTAGTCTACACCTATGAACTAGATGGCCATCTGAAATGCCAATGGTAAACAGTTGTGTAAGCCACACATTCTCCAAGTGTCTGCACTGTGCATGCTTCTGGTGTCAATTTTAAAAGCTATTTTATGATTCTGTTTGAATGATGCATGCATTGACAATTCAAGGACTGCCTGCACAGTTGGCTGATATACATTTTGGTATCTTCACTGGTGGTACCTTGATAGCAACACATATTCAATCTGTGGCACCAATTAGGCTGGGAAAAGTGCTATATCAGAGAATTCTTCCATGAATGCATGGTGCTCAATTAATTTTGATAGGAACCTGATGCAGTTCTCAGCCTCAATGCTCATGACAGTCAAGAATTGCAAGCTGGGATGCTCCTACAGTGTCACCTGTATAGTGCTGGAATGTTCCAGATGCCAACATACATAGATATAGACATGTTTTAGTTTCAAAGGTACTACATTCTCCCTCAGGCTGTGTGCTGTCATGTGTGGTGCATGTTTGGCATACAGTGAACAGAACGTCACTATTCAAAGAAAGCTGTTTAAGGTGTAATCTGATGTAGTGCTGAGTGGCTGCAATCTGGTGGCTGGATGCCATGTTTTCAGCTATCAACATGTTCACCCACATAATTACAACTGCTAAGAAAGACAACATTTCAGGCAATTTCAGCTTCTTTTTCACACATTTTAAGAGTGAACTGTGTCTCTGCTCCTTTTCAGAATCATATACAGTTTAAAAGAAATTATGTTGAGGGAGGGTTGGGGGCATAGCTCTAACTGGAATAAGCCGATTGCGCTTATTAGCTTATTACAGTGAAGTGTTTTTTTTTCTTTTTTTTTTGCTGCTCTTAACTCAAAGAGCAGGGGGTGGGGGTGGCACTGGTTGAACCAGCTACGTTTCTGACAACATGCAGGGTGGGAGAATGCCTACATTATTTTTCATATGCATTCCTTGAGAATGAATATTTTTTTCATATGCATTAATTGAGAATGAATATTCTCTTGAATTTGTAATCATTCTGCTAATGTTTACAACTTCAGTGTAGTACCTCACCCCAAGCATTAATTATTTTGGAAACAATCTCATATTCATATATAGTTTTTAATAATCAATATGATTTAGACTGCATGTGAGATAAATATAAAAAAACTCCTATATTTGCAGGAATATATGTGGACCTTTTGAAAAGTCATTGCTTGCAATGACTCTGACTAGGTTTTGGGGCATAATGTAATAATAAATTAACAGGCAATCCTGTTTTAAATTAGTGTTGTTAAGTTTACAACGAAAAGTGCAGTAACCTAGCTTGCTTACTTTACCAAGTTTTCTAATCAGATTGTTTACACATTAGGAATGACTCTAAAAATATAAATATCAGGCGACTGATTCCAAAAGAATTGGTGTCAGTGTAAATGACCACTTACACTGAGAACAGTTTGAGGGCAGTGCTTTTGGAATCTTTTCCCCACTGTAAGCCTGTTTATAGATAGAGCTTACACTGAAGTAAGTCACTTATATTAAGAGCAAGTCTTTCGGATTCAAAGCAGTCTTACACTGAGAGCAACTCTTTTGGAATCTGGCCGCATGTGTTTACAGTTTAGGGATAAATTTGAAAATGTAAATACTGAGCAGAGTTTAATATGCACATAATGTATTTTGTAGGTTTCATTTACTAATTTTAACTGAAGAAACTCCCCTTAACAACAAGATTCATTGAAGTTTATCATCTTTTATGATTTATTATATATTTGCAATCATTTTCTTTAACTTGAGCATCACAATCTATTGTGCTGAAAATAGCTATGATCTCTCAAGTACAGACAGTAGTATCCATTTGGGAAGAAACAACATAAGATTATGAGCCCTGAGGGAACAGCCTCCCATTTCATGCATATGACCAATATAATAAATAATCGCAGTAACAGATACAGAGCTCAAGAGAAATGTAAACTGCTTTGTGTCTAAATATTAGATATTTCACACTTCTTTTGTAGATGTCAGCAACTTTTGTTTTAGCCCATTATGGACTCTCCTCCCTTGTACAGAAAGAAATGCTGTAAGGTAGAAATAGTACAGATATATTTACAAGATTAACTAAAACACCATGGAAATTAAACTAGAAGAATTTGCCGGGATAAACAATCAAATAATATGCAAGAAAAGAATCTAAATGCTTTACTGACCTAAGCACATTACCTAACACCGCAGAACTCATTAGCAAAGCAAAAAACATTTACTACTCAGCAAAATCAAGAAATATTCCATGCCGTTTGCAGACAAAACAAATTACAAATCATATTGATAGATTGCTCTTTATCTACAACTCATTGAATGCATGCCTTTCCCCAAGTATAACTGTTCATTATGCCTGACTACCCATCCAATACTACATTGAAAGCCTTTTTACACACCCAGGCTTATTAAAAAAATAACCCAGTGCACTTTAGATTTCCAGATACCACAGTGTGCTTAACTTTTTTCCCATACAATAGATATGATCTTCCCCAGACCCAGACTGTCTTATAAACTATGTGACATGCATGCTGCAAATGGCTAAAACAGGCTCAGTCTATGGTTGCTAGCATTAAACATTACAAAGTTTGCAGAAGGACCAATATGACTATTTAAAAATTAAAGCAAAATAATTAAATGTTTTCTCTGATAACCTCACTCTCTATATGCCAAAACAATAGGCAACATATATTTTGCAACTTTTATTATTATCAGGTGTAAAAATCATTATAAAACCAAGACTAACTTATATTAACCTAAAATGTCTTATGTTTATTGTCTAGAATGTAGTATGCATCGTTTTACTGTATACGCATCTTATTGTGGAGCTTTTTTCCCTGGGCCTGCAGTGAAAAAGGGCTGCTTGCCTACCCAGTCTGACCATCACAGTAAACAAATGCAATAAATAATAATAAATAGTACTATAATTGATTCTTGACTGACAGTTCAAAATGTTCTGTATGCATTACAAATGCATTACAAGTTTTGGGGTAAAAACAATTCAAGTTATCCTGACTGCTAAATAGCAAAGTTCCAGAATGTAGAACAGTTTTTTTTTTTTTGTTAAGTTTTCAGAATGCTGAATACTGAATTCCACAGTAACAGACAAGAATGACAATAAAAAGTAGGGGCAGCTCTAGTTTATGCCACAGAGCTAAGAAGGCAATTTCCTTAGCAAAGACAGGTTATTCAACATATATTTAAATTAAAATATTGAAATGAAATGAAACATGGAAGTATGTACATTTGAATTTTATTGGCCATTCTGTGGCAAAGCTGTCTCTTGCTCTCTTAAAAGAGCATATGTCCATGTACATTGATAGTGTATTTTCTTTTGTTTTTGTACTACAAAATAATAACTGCCTTGGCCAGATAAAATGGCTATTTTACAACAAATAAGATGACTCAAGAAACAGTTTTTGAAATTAAATAAACGTATTTGTTTAAAATGTTGTTCTTCTTCTTCTTTCGTTTTTTCCAGTTAGGGGTTGCCACAGCGGAACTCCGGCCCGCTAATGTTTAGCAGTAGATTTTTACAGGTGCCAAGGTGCCAGCTCAATGCCCAACCTTCAACGAAGGCACACCCATTCTACGCATGTCTTTCGAACGCCACTCGACCGCGGGGAGGACATGCAGACTCTACACAGAAGGTGCTCCAGCCAAGAATCGAACAGGAAAACCTCTTGCTGTGAGGCAACAACGCTACTGCTGCACCACATTAGGTTAAAATAAAAAAGTAGCTAAATGTATTAGCACAATAAAAGTTACTAGTGTCTGACAGATTTGTTTATGATTTGACATGTTAGTGCAACCATGACAAAGGTTCTATACTGCCTCGCTCATTGGAAAATTGGCTACTAAGTAGAAGCCATCTGGTAAGGTGAGTAGTAAGCTCAACACACCAGCAAAGTCTAGTGAAGTACCACATAGCTACATTCCCTTTGATCTAAGCCAAAAGGTCAAGAAGCGATCTCCACATTCAGGTCACTACTTTTCTACCATTTTCTTTCTGACACACAGCCACACAAAAAAACATTTGGCTCATAAAGTTTACAGAAGGCTGGAAGCATTGACCACCCCTCCCCCCAGCATGCTGATCTCCGAACAGAGCTGGACACTAACTATATATAAATATAGTATTGTCACTCTAGAAGAGTAAGTCGTCTCTGCTACCTAATACCTCTCAACTTTCCCTGTATTGGTAGAACATCCCTAAATCTGGTCTGCTTTACTCCTACACAAGATGTACATATTTTAGTGGCATATCCCTATTTTCACACTTGATTTACACCTTCACACAATTTTCTGAATCCCCCTCATCACATGTGATTTTTGAAATGTCTGTTACACAGAAAACTACACTACATGATCGACATATTAGTGGCACCTGTGACATACCTCCTCTGGGCCAGTAATCAAAGAGCCTCAATCCTAACCACTGACACCTGTGGGGAATGTTCACTTTGTATAAAATGGATACACACAGTATTTTCAGATGCAGCTCTCTGCTCCAAGCAAAATTTCCCTTAAGAGCATACAGGGAGCACCTCCAGACCTGGGCCTGGGTTTTCCTCTCCACACCCCAAATAAGACTTCACCTTTCTCTCTGCAGAAATCAGTGCTCTGTGCCCTGTTCCAAGTAGCTGACACACACACTCTTTGAGATTTGATTTACCCACACACACACACACACACACACACACACACACACACACACACACACACACACACACACAGACACACACACACCCACACACAAACACGCACACACACACCTGGGAAAAGCTGGCACAAATCTACCCACTATACCACCTTCACCCAGACTATAAGGTAGATTCTCTGCCACCAGCCAGCTACTTTAAGACTCTTACCAGGGTACCCAATTACTCTTAGTAAAATTAATACTTATACAAATGGTAAAGTTTGGCCAAGCTGCAAGACTTTCAGGAGCATGAAACCACAGTGTCACCAAATACATGCAATTACTCTCAAAGGTTAAAATATATCTTCTAATAGACCAGCCGCAATGAAAGGTTTAGATATATTTAATAATAAATAATAAAATGGAAAACATAAAAAAATACTGAATATTTATTTACAATTAACACCAGTGTTTCAGTTCACAGGAAATATAAAAAATAACACAGATGGAAAGACTCAGACAGACACAGAAAACAACTAACTAACTGAAAAATTACCGTTCCCAAATTAAGTTACATACAAAAGCAAGACAAGGTGAAGTGGGTGAGCAGTCTTGTCGCTAGGTCCAAGACAGAGTGCTGTGTGTGCCTATCACATCTCTCACTAATGTCTAAAATATTTTTTTTGCTGTCTGTAGATGACATCACATCTGGTCACCTGATTCTGAGATTCCCACACTACCCCTCTGACTAGAAGCTGATCCAGGCTCTAGCACAGATGTGTCACAATACACACCTAGAGCTTTGCTAAGGCATCTGGAAACTGTAAAACAATTCCAATGCTTTCATCCTAACCAGCCATTCTCTGGTACCCCAGGGTAGCAATTAGTTCACCACTAAAAACAATAAGAGCCCAGACCTATCCCAGACATTGGGTCTCTGGCTGCATGCAGGCCTGTAAGATTAAATCTTTATGGCCTAAACCAAGTCATTTAATTTCTGGCTATTTTTCTTAAGGTAAGCTAAGCTGAACTTAACCTCTTCCCTTCCAGGATCCTCTGTTAACATATACAGTGGATATAAAAAAGTTTACACACTCCTGTTAAAATGCCATGTTTTGTGATATAAAAAAAGAGACCACAATAAATCATTTCAAAACTTTTCCCACCTTTAATGTGACCTATAACCTGTACAATTCAATTGAAAAACAAACAAATCTGTTAGGGGAAAAATATAAAAAATTAACAAATGTACAATATGCTGGTTGCATAAGTGTGCATACTCTTAAATTAATACTTTGTTGAAACACCTTTGTTTTAATTACAGCATTCAGTCCTCTTGGTACACACCTGCCATCAATTAAAGAGACTCTGATTAACCCCAAATAAAGTTCAACTGTCCTAGTATGATTTTCCTGACTTTTACTCAGTTGCTTGCTACAGCAAAAGTTATGGTTTGCAGAGAGCTTACAAAGCATCAAAGGGGTCTCATTGTTGAAAGGTATCAGTCAGGAGAAGGGTATAAAAAAATTTCCACAGAATTGGATATACCATGGAACACAGTGAAGATAGTCATCAAAAAGTGGAAAAAAATGGGATACCAGTGATGTTGCAAAGAACTGGACATCCCTCCAAAATTGATGAAAAGACAAGACAAAAACTGATCAGGGAGGCTGCCAAGAGACCTACAGCAACACTGAAGGAGCTGCAGGAATTTCTGGCAAGTACTGGTTGTGAATTACAGGTGACAACAATCTCTCGTATTCTCCATATGTCTGGGCTATGGGGTAGGGTTGCAAGATGGAAGCCTTTTTTTACACAGAAAAACATCCAGGCCCACCTAAAATTTGCAAAACAATACATCAATTCTCCCAAAAGCATGTGGGAAAATGTGTTATGGTCTGATGAGATCAGGGTTGAACTTTATGGCCACAGTTCCAAAAGATACATTTGTTGCAAAAACAACAGTTTGCATCACCAAAAGAACACCATCCCCACGGTGAAGCATGGTGATGGCAGTATAATGCTCTGGGGTTGCTTTTCTTCAGCTGGAACTGGGGTTTTAGTTAAGGTGGAGGGAATTATGAACAGTTCCAAATACCAGTCACTTTTGGCCGAAAACCTTCAAGCGTCTGCTAGAAAGCTGAAGATGAAGAGGAATTTCACCTTTTAACATGACAATGACCCCAAGCATACATCCAAATCAACAAAAGAATGACTTCGCCAGAAGAAAATTAAAGTTTTGAAATGGCCCAGCCAGAGCCCAGAACCTAAATCCAATATAAAATCTGTGAGGTGACCTGAAGAGGAAGAGTGGGCAAATATTGCCAAGCCAAGATGTGCCATGCTAATATGGTCCTACCTAAGAAGACTGAATGCTGTAATTAAATTAAAAGGTGCTTCAACAAAGTATTGGTTTAAGGGTGTGCACACTTATGCAACCAGCTTATTGTACATTTTTTTTATTTTTTATATTTTTCCCCTAACAGATTTGTATGTTTTTCAATTAAATTGTACAGGTTATAGGTCACATTACAGGTGGGAAAGTTTTGATATGATTTATTGTGGTCTCAATTTTTTATATCGTAAAAACCTGGCATTTTAATAGCGGTGTGTAAACTTTTTATATCCACTGTATACATTTCCTCAGTTACAACAGTACAGTCTGATATAAATGTATATTTCTTTTCTGTCCAGCAGGGCCCACTGTTGATAGATTTTTAACACAAGCAGCTTTACAAATACATTTTTTAACAAAAGCATCTATACAAATCAGTTTGATGTATAAATGACATAATTCTTTACAAAACACCAGCTAGCTATGCTGGCATATATTACACATGCACTGCCCTATTCTCTCTTTCTCTGGCATAGCTGGCACTACTTCACATCATCATAGCACCAATAATTTAAAGAAAGAAGACACTGAAATCTGTGAAGCACTGATCTGGCACCCCAACCTGCAGCCTCAGCAGTCTGCAAGACAAAGTAAAAGATTAGGAATACGGGTAACTGTTCAGAATGTCAGATCCTGGCCACAGCTAACTTAGCAAAGCAATCCAGTTAAGGGTTTAAGGAGATCTTTATTCAGTGATAAAAGATCTGCTGAAACCCTTAACTGGATTGTTTTTTCCCTCTGGAAAGAAGACGCTATTTTATTTTTGCAAAGTTTTGTTAAGTTAGCTGTGGTCAGAATCCAGCATTCTGAACAGCTATTCTTATTCCTAATCTAATAATTTAAAGATTACATTTAAGAAGGTTTTTATGGTCTACACTCTTGTGGACAAATCCTTATCAAAACACAGTCTTCATAAGTCTGCCCAAGTATTCAGAACACTATGTCTGGACAATTCCCATCAGTTTCTCCTACCAGCCTGGTTGACATGGGCATACTGTGACAGTGTAGCAACTGCCTCATGTTCACTGACAGCCCTCTTTTCCTAACACATAATTCTTCTACTTGCAAGAAATGCATCTACATCAGTAACCTGGAATCCATGCCCTCTCTCACCACGGTCAGTACACCTGAAAAGACGAGATTGCCAGCACTAACATCACAGTACCCACATCACATAGCCAAGCACAACACACACCCTTCTATGCAGTGGTCCTCAATAAAAACTTACCTAAACAGCAGAGACCTCCAAAACACACTTGGAAACATTCCACATACAACACCAAACATATCACAAACAGCAGATAACACACCATTGCCTAACAAACACAGCCCATGAGGCATAACAATAAACCAAACATACTAGTCATTGGTGAATCAACTGAGAGACACACCAAAGTCCCCCTCACCAGGTTCAACAAGGAGAAGGTTACAGTCAGTTGTCTGTCAGGTGCCAGAATCTGCCACATCAAGCAAGTACTTAAGTCTCTCCACAACAGGTACAAGTATGACTCTGTCATTGTCCATGTTGGTGTGAATGACTTAAGATGCACCTCCTTGGACTATATGAAGAGAGACATGATTGAGCTCTCAGAGTATTTGTCCCAGGCAGGTACCTATATGACCCTAGCCCAAAGCAGCATCCTACCTTCACCAAGAATGATACCACAATACCAACAAAAAATAATTAACTTCAAAAATTGGCTTAGTTTCTGGTGTCATTCCGAGTGGATCCAGTATATGTCTGCCTGGGATGACATGGCTGACAGGCCTCAATCCTTTGCCAGAGATGGCCTCCACCTGTCACCACTGGGATTCCGGATCCTGGCCAAGGCTCTTGCCTCCCCCATTGTGCCTTTTTTAGGCAATGTCCCAAAGACAAACTTTCCAACATAAAAGATCTGTCAAAAAGCAAATTGAAGGTCATGCTGCTTAATGCTAGGAGCCTTAACCTGAAAATGCACTCACTGGAGGATCTCCTCACACTGGAAGATAATGATGTCTGTGCGGTCACAGAAACTTGGATCAGAGCTGCAGAGATCACCCCTGCCTTACTAGGCTATACCTCATTCCACACATTCCAATCCCAAAATGAGTCCGGGAAAACTAAGAGTGATGGAGTCTCTGTCTTCATTAAGGACAGGCACACCTCCAGACTGGTTTGCCAGCATGACACACTGGAACTACTCCAGGTGCAACTGACAGTTGGCAAGACACCCATCCATGTTATAGCCAGCTATAGACCCCCCTCCATGACTCAGGACATCCACTCCTCCTACCCAGACCTACTTGACTCCATCAAGGTACCCTCTAACACCCTGATCCTTGGTGACTTCAACTACCCCACTATAGACTGGGTGAACTATTCCTGCACTAATGTGCTCACTCATTGATTCATTGACGTCATCAGTTGTAACACACTAGACCAGTACATACAGCTTACCTTGACTTGGCCAAGGCCTTTGACACAATCCCCCAATTGGATATCATCAAAAAGCTATCACAACTTGGCATAAATCCCTATCTCATCAGGTGGGTGGCCAACTGGCTCACTGATAGGACCCACAAGGTCAAAATAAGTGCCTCCACCTCCGACAGCAGACCTGTCACTACTAGTGTTCCCCAGGGATCTGTCCTGAGACCCCTACTGTTTGACATCTACTTCTCAGAGGTCCAGGTAAAGAGAAAAGGCCTGTGGCTGACCAAGTTTGCAGATGACTGTAAGATAGATGCTGTCACTGACACCCCAAATTATGTTAACATACTGCAAGAGGGTCTCACAGCAACAAATGACTGGTGCCAAAGTCATGGCCTTAAGTTAAACACAAAATAATATATTATCATACCATTCAGCAAAAACATGGCTCCTACTGATTACCACATCAAGGGCAAGCCCCTAAGCACACAACCTGTGGTGAGAGACCTGGGTACTCAGATTGACAACAATCTCACATTCGACCATCATGCAGCAGCAGTCAGAAAAGCCTTTTACTTGGTTCATCTCATAAGTAAAGGGATTGCATCCAGAAAAAGGAGGCTATTACCTCTCTGTACTCCTCCCTCATAAGGCCAATAATTGAGTATAACTCCCCATTTGGTATGTACCTCTCCAAACACCTGCACCAACTGGAAAGGCCACAGAAATACCTCACAAACAGAATCCATGACCTTCAACACCTGTCCTATGGGGACAGGCTCAAATCACTATCACCCTACTCGGTATTGTACAGATTGCTCAGAGGTGATCTGTTTCTTGCCTACAAGGTAATTTCGGCCCCTGCCCTACTAGAAATGCTCCATATCCATAAGTCTAACTCCTCGCTCATTACCTGCTTGAAAGGCCTAAATCTGATATGTGACATCAACAAAGCCTGATGGAGAGACAGATTTGTCTTCCAGAGGCTGCCCTGTCTCTGGAATAGACTTCCCATACACGTCAGAGTACCTCCCTGACACTCTTCAAGTGCAACCTTGATGAGTGGATAGAAAACCACAAATTTGTCTGAGGACTTCCACCTGTGTCTTCATTGACAGAGGTGATAGGTGCTGACTAAGGTTTCTTTTTTTGGAGGGATAAACACTTGACTGGGCTTGTAAGGGCCTCAGGGCTATTAGCCTAGTAACCTGCTATGATTCAATGATCCTATGAAATAAAGAGAGCACACATCTCATATCTCCCTTTCTCCAAAGCAAAAATAAATTATCTTGTGTTGTACTATTTTACAGTACAATTCATTAAAGTCTACAGATTTTATGCTGCCTTTTTGATTTTTTTCCATTTTTGTCATTCTCTGGACATTCCACATTCTTACTGGAAATGGGAAGTGTTACATGTTATTTGTATTCAAGTTTTATGCTAGGTAGATGTCCAGATTTTTGTCTAGATGTACCTACTTTTCAAGGGTCTTTGTTCCTATATAGAAGTGAAGTAGAACCCCTGTATATAAATTCCATTATGAAGGACCATTGCATAATTGCATATTCTTTAATGAAAAGTTTGCCATAATACTGAGAAAGACCTTCGGTATAACCTTTATGATACTAAGGGAAGTTACATGAAGACAATTGTCCCCTAGTATAACTTACTTGTCTGGCCAAACATAGAGTGAATTGTCCTCATCTTCTGTTTTCTGTCAAAATACATAATTCAGTGAGAGGATGCAAAGATCTTAAATAAGGAGATTAAAGGACTTTAGTAAGCTGTTTTATTCAGACAGACTAAAAGGAGTCCCTCTTCTGAGTGTCACACCATCTCCTCAGGGAGATCTCTGCTTTGTTTTTCTGTTTCCTCCCACATCACAACAACATGCCTTGATGAACTGGCACTGCTCTGGACTGCCAATGGATATAAATGCGGTAATCATTTCAGTGTGTGTGCTTCATGTAATAAATGTATGTCCTATCTAGGATAAGATGTTCTTCGTGTTTCACTGCTGCAGTCATTACATTTGGGTTATCTGCTTGCAGGTAGCCCTCACTCGGCCTGATTAACAAAGCCTTGGGTCCTGCATCAGTTGCTGTCCCTTCTTCCATGACGTCAGGTCATCAGGGGTATAAAACATGCAGCCAACACCATTACATCAGTCTTTCTTGCCATGCGTAGCCCAAAGCAGAAGCAATTCACAAGTGCTGGTCAGCCAACTCCTGAAATTTTTGTTTTTGAGTTTCAGAACCAAAGTCTTCAACTAAAGCTAAGTACCCCGTTTGGGAAACTTTTCCTTGCTCCTTACCGATGTCAGTAAAAGTTAATAATTGCATTACTTGTGGAAAGCAAATACCTCATAAAGATTTACATTCGTACAGTATTCCTTGCCTAGACCCTGACCACGACATACCTTGCTGTCAGTTTTGTGCTTTATTTAATCAGGGCACTATTCGTCAGTATATTTTCGCCTCTAAATATTTAGGTTCTCGGTTTAATTATCCAGAAATGTCGTCGGTTAGCCATCCGACTACCGGGATTCTGAAAAAATGCAAAGATAAAGACAGAGACAGGCCACTGAGGTCCAAAACTGCCGAAGACACTTCTCCTAAACCAGTCATCAGTTCGCCAGTACTCAGTGAGGTGCTTTCGCAGCCCCTGAAACCCGCTACTTCTGATTCGCAGGCCTCTACTGAGACCCATTCGGAGTCTGGTATGCCATGGGATGCTTCAACTATGGAACCCACGGATGTCTCTACCTAGGATGGGTCCGGAGCCACTGTGCAGGCACCAGCTTCTGAGGGTGTATTCAGGCCTACGGACTTGCATATTAAACTAATGCGAATGGTGCGCTCTGCTAATGCGTCCATCTTGAGTGTCATAACATAGTTAGGTAGGGGTTTGAATCCTGCGAATGCTCAGTGTGTGTGGAGGGGGTTAGTGTGTGTGCAAGTCTGTATGAAGGAAATATCCCTTTCACTCTCGTACTAAGTAAAGCACTACATCTACTTACCACCCCTGTGAATACCCACTTCCCTTAAAGGTATACCACTCCCTTATACTGTTCTAGCATGTCGAGTAGTAGATTACTGGCGTTGTCTCCAGTTCAGCTGGTCAATCTGGGCATCTTGAGGCAATGCTACAATTGTCTCATGTACACAGACAACCCTTTCCTCCTCCCAACAAACACAAATACATGTGAGAGATGCAACTATATAGCCAAACTGGAGGCTGAACTCTCTCAACTCAGGGCTGGCATGACCAGACAGGAGGAGATGGCAACCACACACACAACAATCCCAGTCCCACATAGACCTACCACAACTGCAAACCAAACACATAAAAACACAAAGACATACTCGGAGGCTCTAATAAAAAACTTACCAAAACAACAGAGGCTCCCAAAGCAGACATCCAAAATCCACCACCTGAAAACAAAACACATGCAACACATACTTCAATAAATCAGTGTGTCAACCAATCGCAGCCCTTAAGGCCAAACACCTTGCCTGATACACTAGTAATAGGTGACTCCATAGTCAGACACACTGATGTCCCACTGACCAGGCTGAACAAGGAGAAGGTGACTGTGAGCTGTCTATCGGGAGCTAGGATCCGCCACATAACACGCACTCAGGTCACTCCAAAGCAAGTACAAATATGACTCCATCATTGTCCATGCTGGTGTGAATGACCTGAGACGTACCACCCTGGACTACATGAAAAGAGACATAGAGGAGCTCTCCGATTATGTAGCCCAGGATGGTATGACCCTGACCCTGAGCAGCATCTTGCCCTCACCAAGAATGATACCACAATACAAAGACAAGATGATCAGCTTTAACAATTGGCTCAAGTACTGGTGTCATTCTAAGGGGATCCAATGTCTGTCTGCCTGGGATGATATGTTGGACAAGCCACGCTGCTTCGCAAGGGATGGCTTACACCTGTCACCACTAGGCTTCCGGATATTGGCTAAGGCTCTTGCCACCCCCATAGTGCCTTTTTTAGGCAAGGCTCAAAAGACAAACCCACCTCCTTAGAAAACAAAAATGGAAAAACTAAGGGTAATGCTGCTCAACGCCAGAAGTCTAAATCTCAAGATGCAGGCACTTGATGCACTCCTCAGCATGGAGAACATCGACGTCTGTGCAGTAACTGAAACCTGGTTCAAGGCTCCTGAGAGCACCCCAGCGCTACCAGGCTATACCTCGTATCATGCTTTTTGGCCCCAAAACCCGGGCCGAACCACAAAGGGAGGGGGAGTGTCCATATTCATAAAGGATACCCACAACTCCAGGTTAGTAGCAACACATGAAGCATCAGAGACCATACAGGTGCAACTAACCATAGGTAAAACTGCTATACAACTGGTAGCATGTTACAGACCACCCTCCCAGTCTCAAGAACCCCACTCAGCCTTCCTGAAGACATTGGAGGATATGAATGTATCACAAAATACCATCATACTGGGAGACTTCAACTACCCAAACATAGATTGGGTACATTATTCTAGCCCTAACACCCTAGTCCAAAGGTTCCTGGAATTCATAAATTCAAATGCACTGGAACAACTAGTCACCTCTCCCACTAGGGGAGATAATATACTAGACCTGATCATCACAAACATGGGGACAAAATGCTCCACACCGGAAGTATATCCCTCACTAGTGAGATCTGACCACAAACTAATCACCCTGGATATACATATCCCACCTCCACCCCCAGCACAAAAGACCACAATGAAAAACTTCTCAAAAGCAGACTTCACTCTTCTTAAGACTGAGATGGTATCCTTTAAGCCCACTGTGCCAGTGGATACCACATCCCACAATGCCGAATCCTTCACAAATGCTTTCTATGGACATCTCCAAGATGCATGGATCATGCAATCCCAAACAAATCCAAGTCCCTCTCCACCAAATGTAAGCGTCCTGTATGGTGGACCTCAGCCATAAACAAATTGTATAACAAAAGAAGGAAGCTACTGCACGTCAGAGCGAAATCCCATGAAGGGAAGACATCTCTGATCAACATTAGCAGAAAACTACGTTCTCTCATAAAAACATCCAAGGCAAACTTTGAGAGAAAAATCGCTAAGGACACTAAAGATAACCACAAAGCCTTCTTCACCTATGTTAGAAACCTGGGCGGAAACCCTCAGATATGCTCAGAGTTGGTTCACAACAAGAAAAATACACTGAACCCACAGATATTGCTAACATTCTGGCTGACAGGTTCAGTGCAAATTTCTCGCCTCCTTCACCCCCAAAAGAAGAAATACTTATCCCAGCTGAATGTAATCTCCCTGTCATCTCAGATGTCCAAGTGAGAACCGCCCTAAACAAAGCAAAAAACACAGCATCAATGGGACCTGGCGGTATCCCGGGGTGCGTGTTATGTGAACTCCAAGAGGAGCTAAACCCACACATAAAAATGCTATTTAACCTTAGCCTTACTTTGGGAGATGTACCTGAACACTGGCATACAGCAACAGTGGTCCCACTCCACAAGGGGGGTGCCTCTACAGACCCTGGAAACTACCGCCCCATAAGCTTGACTAGCCTGGTCTGCAAAGCTATGGAAAGAATCATTATGGAACTCATAAACGGAGACATAGGGGACCTACAGACGCTTGACCCCACCCAGTTCGGCTTTGTAAAGGGCAGATCCTGCCTTTTAAACCTGGTTGACTTTTTCGAAACAGTCACTAGAGCCATTGATGAGGGCAAAGCAGTCCATACAGCATACCTGGACTTGGCTAAGGCCTTGCACACAATACCCCACTCAGGCATCATAGATAAGCTAAACAGCTTAAAAGTAAACCCTTATGTCACTAGATGGGTTGCAAACTGGCTAAAGGACAGAACCCATAAAGTTAAAATCGCTGGAGCAATGTCAGACTCAAAGCCAGTCACAAGTGGTGTCCTACAGGGATCTGTCCTGGGACCCCTCTTGTTCGGCATTTATTTCTCAGATGTTAAAGCAAACATGGGAGGGCTGTGGCTGACAAAGTTCGCAGATGACTGCAAACTAGGTGCCATAGTCGATACACCAGCAGATACACACATCCTACAAAAGGCCTCACTGAAGCGGACAACTGGTGCCGTAGTCACGGCCTTAAACTAAATGCCAAAAAATGTATAGTCATCCCTTTTGGAAAAAACAAAGTACCCACAAATTATCACATAGACAGCAACCCACTGAGTACGGAAAAAGTAATCAGAGACCTAGGGACCCAAGTAGACAGCGACCTCTCATTTGACACCCACGTTGCCAAAGTGGTTAGAAAAACATTCTACCTTGCACACCTCATCATGAAGGGCTTCACATCCAGATCCAAGGATGTCATTGTACCCCTATATTCCTCCCTCATCAGACCCATGATTGAGTACAATGCCCCATGTGGTATGTATCTCACCCAGCACTTGCAACAGCTGGAGAGACCACAAAAGTACCTCACCAAAAGGATCAAGGGTCTCCAACATATGTCTTATTCTGCCAGACTAAAGAAACTTCAGCTCTATTCAGTAGCATGCCGCCTGCTCAGAGGTGATCTCTGCCTGACGTACAAGGCCATGTCCAATCAGGATCTGATGGACATGCTCCACCTCAAAAAATCCAAATCCATCAGGACCACAAGAGCTAAAGACTTAAACCTCGGCACAAGTATGAATAGGACATGCTGGAGGGATAGATTCATAACCCAGAGGCTTCCCATGCTTTGGAACAGGATCCCAGTTCATATTAGGCAGAGCCCCTCACTGACTCTCTTCAAGAGAAATCTTGATGAGTGGATGAGAGATCGTAAGTTTACCCCAGGGGTCACATCTGTGTCACTGCTAGACAGGGGCACAGTAACCTAATTCTATTATATAAGGGGACCTTCACTGTGTCACAACTAGACAGAGGCACAGTATTCTAGATTTATTCTGTACATTTTTGTACCATTTCATGGGGTGGCAAAAGCCACATCACTATGGCTAGGCTTACAAATGCCCCAGGGCAGAAAGCCTAGTGCTATACTATGAAACTATGAAACTATGAAACTGACACCTCCTTCTTTACTTAGGCCTAAATCTCGATCCATGCCTAAAAAACAGACACCCAGGCCCACATGCTCAGGCCTCTATGCCTAAAAACAAATAATAAGAATGGCTGAAGATCTAATAACTCTAATCAGGGTTAGCCAACCCCCCCCCCCTTCTAAGAGGCCTAGGACTGAAGTTGATTATGAATCTTCTGATCAGGAGTCTGTTGGTTCTGATTCTTCTGATGATCTGGATTTGTCTCTATCTACTTATGAATATTCTGATGCAGAGGACTCCATTCCCTCTGCTTCCCTTCCTAAGGATTTTTCTTTTGGGGAAACCTTACATACTCTAAGGGAGCATTTCCACTGGGAAAGCCTGGATTTTTCTGATTCAAAAAAGAGGCTTAGGGATTTTCTTCTCCTACCTCAGCATAGGCCTTTAGCTATTCCTCCTCTACTAGACATTGTTGATGATGCTTTTTCGGAATCTAGTTTGGCCCCTGATTCCCTGCCTCCTGCTCCCAGTAAACCTGACAGATAATACAGGGTCCCTGAGTCCCACAAGTTCCTTTTTAAAAATCCTATTGCAGATCCAGAGACTATTTCACAGGGGCCCAAGGGCATTAAGGCTTCTACTGCTAAAATTCCTACCCCTTCTGATAGAGACTCCAGGGTGCTGGATAGATGGGGTAAAAAGGTTTGCACTTCTGCAACCTTGGCCATTAAAGGCTTTAAACTACCAGTTTCATATGTTAAAGTATCAGCAACATGTTATTGGACTGCTTAAACAGAAAATGATGTTGATTCCTGACTATGTGGAAAATAAAGAATTACAGGATTTAACGCATTCTGCTGAAAAAGTTGGAAAACATACTTTGCAATGTGGTTTTGATTCATTAGAGGCCTCTTGCAGGGCTGCTGATACTGGGTCTGTGCTCAGAAGGCATGCTTGGCTTAAGGAGCAACCTTTACCTGATCATGTTAAAGCTAAATTGTTGGATGCTCCTTTAAATCAGGACCGCCTGTTTGGCAACAAGGCTGAGGAAGTTCTTAAAAAGATGGAAGATAAAGCTAAATCTATGCAAACTGTTAAAGATTTTTTACAAGTTCAGCCTCCGAGATTTAGTAGGCACTGGCCCGCTAAGAATTGGTCCTTTCCAGCCCCTTCCAGGTCTTCTCAAGCCAAACCCAGACACAGCAAAAAACCCAGGTTTCAGTCCCAAGGGACACACAGAACTAAGCAGTGGGGGGCCTCCACTTCCAAATCTGGGAATAAAAAGTAAACTGTCTCAATGATTTCCTTTTAAAATTTCCAAGCACTTATCAACTGACTGCCCCTTTAGGGGGAAAGATTGCTCTTCATGCAAAGAATTGGGAACTCATTACCCAGGAAAAATGGGTTTTAAATATAGTGTCCCAGGGATACAGATTTCACTTCCACACGTTGCCAACACCAAGCGGGTGGTTGGATCTACCCGCAAATCAGTGGGCAGAGGCCTAAAAACAAGTACCTTCCCTCTTAAGCATGGGGGGCTATTCAACTGGTACCAGAAGAGGAAAAGGGACAAGGTTTCTACTCTAGACTTTTCCTGGTACCCAGAAAAGACAATTCATGGCGTCCTATCCTGGACCTGTCTACTCTAAACACCTTTTTGGAGATTGTAAAATTCAAGATGTTGACTCTTCACCAATTACTTCCTATGCTAGGCAAAGATGAATGGTTGGCAACAACAGATTTAAAAGAAGCATACCTGCACATCCCAATCAGGGAATCTTGCAGAAGATACCTATGCTTCAAAGCAGGCTACACACACTATCAGTTCTCTGCGCTGCCCTTTGGCTTATCTACTGTGTGCAGGGTATTCACAAAGTGCCTAGCTCCAGTTATTGCAATTTGCAGGCAAAGAAATATTCAAATATACCCATACCTGGATGATTGTCTAATTCAGGCAGAAAGCCAGGACATACTTTTGAATCTTCTGGCCTTTGTACAAAGGCTCTAACTTGTCTGGGGTACACCATAAACGACAAGAAATCACACCTGGTACCCTGTCAACAAATCATATTCCTGGGAGCAAGCTTGAATACAACTTCCCAGATGGCTTAACTCACGGCAAAGAAACAAATTCATTTGACAACCTACTTCAAACAAGTGGCTACAAAAACCCTGCTATCTGCAAGAAAAATACTGCAAGCCTTGGGGTTCATGGACTCCTGCATTCTTCTAATTCCATATGCAAGATTGCATATGAGGAAACTACAGTGGTATCTAAAAAGCCTATGGTGTCAACATTCTCAAGATGTAGAAACAATGATTCCTATCATACCTTGCCTACACCTAGAGTTCTTTTGGTGGGCAGAGGCCTGCCACCAAAACAAGAGACTACCTTTGACACCACCCCCTGCTGCCCAAACCCTAACAACAGATGCATCAGACTATGCAAGGGGGCTCACCTGGCAGGGAAGTGCATTCCGGGCAAATGGAACCCAAGTCAAATGCACCTTCATAGCAATCAGAAAGAAATGTTAGCTGTACAGAATGCTCTGACAGCCATCAAGGACCATGTTCTTCCAGGACAACTAATGGTAAAGATGGACAACACCACTGTTATGTGGTACATAAAGAAGCAGGGGGGTACACATTCTTACCCCCTCTGCAGACTAGCTATGGCATAGTGGAACACAGCCTTGAGCTACCAAGTGTACCTACAAGCTCAATTCCTGCCAGGAAAATTAAATACAATGGCAGACGGACTAAGCAGAAAACTCATGGACCCACACGAGTGGAAACTGGAACTGAGGATTTTCAACATGTTGACAAGCAAATGGGGGAGCCCAGATATAGACCTGTTTGCCTCTCCCCAGAACTACCAATTTGACAAATTTTGCACAAGGACTCCCCACAAACAAGCCTGGAAAGTAGATGCAATGTCCTTCAGCTGGAAAAACCTATCCATCTATGCCTTCCCCCCCTGACTCTGCTCTCCAAAGTACTACTAAAAATCAAACAGGACAAACCAAGGATGATTTTGATTGCTCCAGACTGGCCGTGCCAACACTGGTACCCCCTCCTGCACATTTTGTCATGGTTATCTCCATGGCACCTGCCTCAGACCCTTCCCAGCTGTCTCAGCAGGAGAACCAGATTCTGCACCCTCAGCTTCTAACAGTGAACCTTGAAACCTGGCTAATTTCTTAATCTCTCCTTTACCATCCCTCAGCAAACCTGTGATGGATATCATTTTAGAGGCAAGGAGGCCTAGTACTAGAAAAGCTGAAAAATGGAAAATATTCTGTGCCTGGAACCAATATCAAGGGATGAGCACAGCAGCACCCAATTTACCTCAGATTTTACAATACTTAACTGAGATGCTTCACAAGGGCCTGTCTTTTTCCTCCATTAAAATCCACGCCTCAGCAATTTCAGCTCATTATAACACAGAACCTCCCCTCTTCTCTCATCCACTGCTCAAGCAGTTCCTCAGAGGGGCCAACAATTTGAGACCACCCAGGAGAGCTCCAACCCCAGCCTGGGACCTTAACTTTGTCTTGGAGAAACTCACTCTACCTCCTTTTGAGCCAGCTGCTACTGCAGACTTAAAATTTCTTTCTTGGAAAACAGCTTTCCTTTTAGCAATCACTTCAGCTAGAAGGGTATCTGAATTACAGGCCCTTATGGCAGTGAAGCCTTTCATCATCTTTCATGCAGACAGGGTGTCTCTCAGAACCAGTCCATCCTTCATGCCCAAGGTGGTATCCAGTGTGGCTCTTAATCAGTAATCAGTCCATTCATTTGCCAACCTTCTTTCCCAATCCACAGAATAAAGGGGAATGGATACTGCATTCTTTAGATGTGCACAGACAACTTAGATTCTACTTGGACAGGACTAAACCTCAAAGGAAATCTGAACAACTGCTGGTGGCATTTGCTGCAGAGGGGAAGGCTATTTCAAAGCAAGCCATTTCTAAATGGATAAGCCATTGCATTAATTTCTGCTATAAGCACCATGGAAAACCTATCCCCCAGGTGATCAGACCTCACTCCACCAGTGCTGCATCTACCTCTACAGCCTTTCTCAGAGACGCCCCTACCAGGGACATCCTAGAAGCTGCTACCTGGAGTGCTGTACATACTTTCACCAAGCATTATCATTTGCCAATTTTCTCTAAATCCAGAGCTGGTTTTGCCACAGCAGTCTTGCAGGGCCTTATAGCTGGCCCTTATGCTATCTAAATTCCTCCTCCTAACCACAGCTTTGTGAATCTACCCAAATGTAATGACTGCAACAGTGAAACACGAAGAACATAGTACAGTTGTGTACACTTACCATAAATGTAGATGTTCGAGTGTATTCACTGTTGCAGTCCTGGTTACCCTCCCTCCAGCCCGCTAACTTGTTTTGACTATACCTCTACTTTCCTTTACTATGCTTAAAAGCCTTTTTGGTGTATTTGCTTTTTTGTTGGAGGTATATCTTTGTACTTTTATATTTAATTGCTTCCCTTTAAGGGGGCACCTGACATCTGGGGCAAGGAAAACTGATGTAATGGCGTCGGCTGCATGTTTTATACCCCTGACAACCTGACGTCATGGAAGAAGGGACAGCAACCGATGCAGGACCCAAGACTTTGTTAATCAGGCTGACTGAGGGCTACCTGCAAGCAGATAATCCAAATGTAATGACTGCAACAGTGAATACACTCGAACGTCTACATTTATGGTAAGTGTACACAACTGTACTTTCTCTGTCTTGCACCCAATGAGCACCTGAATAGGTTCCAGCTCCCCTCCAGCCCAGACCAGGATAAAGTGGGTTACAGATTGAATCAATGACCTACATTGCACTTAGTTAGAGGAAGTGCTAATATACTTCCTGCCAGCAACAACAACAGTATCATGGTGGTTAATTTTACCACTGAATATTGCATGAGATCTAAACAATATTTTGTCTGAAAACCACTCTTCGTTTAAATAGTACTACAGAACACTGCAGATCCACTGATGTGTCACCGTAAAGTTGTGAATGAAATGATTATTTAGAGTTGTATACAAAGGCTCAAGTGCTAATTCTGTTATTTTATATTAAATGCATTACTGTTCTGTTGGTTGCACTAAAACATTTATAATAGGATGCAGATCCTGTAGCACAGTAAGGGATTCACATAAGTTGTATCATTCTTATAGGCCCCTCAGTGACCTTAAAGTAAGTTTATACTTTGCAAAAGATTGTGTGTTTGGTCAACAGCTGTTGAGTCGACTGCTTATGATCAACTAAGCATATGATAGGGGAATATGTCTCTCCCTCCTGTTTGTGCAATCTTGGAGTTATTATAAATAATCAGCAGAGGGTTGGGGTGAGATGGGGGGTGCAGGTGGCTTGCCCCTTGCAAAAAAGATGTCTTCACTTGTCTTTTTTTTTTTTAATTTTCATATGTCAAGGCTCTTTATCTGTTTCCTTCAACTTTTGCATTTTCAACATTATTACTGTTGACGTTAGGTAACTTTGAGCTTTTGCACTAAACATATATATATATATATACACACACACACACACACACACACACACATATATATATATATATATATATATATATATATATATATAGTTTTAAATATCTAAACACTTAAATATTGAAACCTAAATACTGACAGCTAAAAATATCTAAACGCTAAATACTGGTAATACTTAGCAACATCAAAAAACAATGCTTCTGCAGAAGATCAAGCCCCCCCATACCAAATCTGAGGTTGCACAACAGTGGAGAACAGGCATATACCCTTCCCTACTATACATTCAATTTTGTCAATATTTGATCTTTGGATAATTTTAGCTGTCTATATTAAGGAGTTCATATATTTTTACATCAATATTTAAGTTGTTTATATATAAGTGTTTAAATCTCTCTCTCTCTCTCTCTCTATATATATATATATATATATATATATATATATATATTTATATCTTCTTCTGGCTTTTCCCAGTTAGGGGTTGCCACAGTGGATCATCTGTCTGCTCATGATTGGCATTGGAGTTTTACGGTGTCGAGTTGCCAACTCGGCACCCAACCTTCCACAGAAGGCACACACAGTCATTCCTTGGGCCAATTTAGAGTGTCTAATCCACCTACTGTATGTCTTTGTGTGTGTGTATATATATATATATATATATATATATATATATATATATATATATATATATATATATATATATATATATCGAGATTTACTATTGTTTTAGCAATCATTACAATGTCAAATCACTAAATAACATGACCAGATGGTCACAGTTGGAGAATGCCGATGATTGCATGTTCGGACACCTGGACGTGACTCCTTCTGAACCCATGTTAACACTTATTCCTATGTCCACACAGGTCAGCAGACTCAATGTTTAACATTGTTTGAACAAGTAGTCATCAGCGTTCTCATCTTGCAACCTTCTGATCACATTATTTAGCAATTTGACATCGTAAGAGTATATCTCTTTCGTTCAATAGTCCTAGATCCTTATATATATATATATATATATATATATATATATATATATATATATATATATATATATATATATTTGTAGCTGTATACATTTTTTCAGAGCCCTTAAAAGGATATAGGTACAGTGAAAAATAGTGGAGATCATAGGTTTCAAAACATTAACTGCAACTAATGCTTTATTTATATCAGCAAAGCCGAAGAAAGACATGCAATTTCAGTTAGGGGAATAGCAGCCATTCATGACCCACATAGCAATGGTAAAGAATTATCTAGATCATTCTTTGATAACTATGGTGATATTTCTTAAAGTCTAAAGACATCACCAAAACATACACTGAAGTATGAAATTGATAGTATTTGCCATTTAATAGTCAATATGGTTCATTAGAATTAATATTTACTGGAAAATAGCAAAGCTTCTATTATGGAATATAAGTAATAATCACATGAAATATCTTCTCTGTGTTTTAGTGAACTCCTTGAGTAAGATATTTGATACTGTGATAACCCACCACTGGACCAGTAATCTAGAAGCATCAGTCTTCACCACTGGCAACAGGGGGGAGATGTACACTGGGAAGATAATATCTACACGCACAGTATTCCCAGATGCAGCTCTCTGCATCAAGTGCAGTGTTCCTTAAGAAGACATAGAGACCACATTCAGTCCAGGGCTGGTTTCTGCCTCTTTCTCCAGATCCCCATTACGACTCCCCACTGGCACAGCTATTGAGTTGAGATCTCAGCTGAGTGATCAAGCCAAGACCTACCAGCACCATCTGTGTACAACCAGTGCTTTGTGCCCCTGCCCAAGAAGTTGACACACACACTCTCTGAGGTTTGATTTACACACAAACACACAGACATACATGGGAGAGGATGGCACAGGTTTACTAGCTATGCTCCCTTCTGCTCAGACTATAATGTAGTTTCCACTGTCAACTCCTTATCAGCTACTTTAAGGCCGTTAACAAAGGGTTCCCAAACTTACTATGTAATGTTACTATCAATACAAATGGTAGTTTGACCAAGTGCAAGGCTATTAAGAGTTGCCCACACAGTGTCACCAAATAAATATGCAAGTACTCTCAAAACGTAAATATTTCTACACAGATCAGCCTCAATGAAAGGTTTAAATATATTTAATAATAAATAATAAAAGAACAACACAATACTAAATATATATATTCACAGTGACATCAGAGTTTAAAACCACAGGAAATATTTAAAACAACACTGCCGGACAGTCTCAAATAAATAAAGTAAACTAAATTAAGCTTTACTATATTCCTGACTGAATTTAAGAGAATTATGCTGTTCCCTAGAAACTTACTTCATTAGAGCAAGGCAGATATGTGGTGAATGGATCTTGTTGTTGTCAGGTACAAGACATAATGCAGAATGTACTGTATCACTAAGAGACTTCTGAAATTAATATCACAAATATTACTGCTGGTTTAGCTTGCAGAATGGCACAATTTCTTGTCATGTGATTCTAGTTCTCAGATGAAACCCCCACTGCTGGAAGCTGGCAGTATTTAGCAACTACCTGTGAAAATACATATACCTCAGATCTTTGGCAGATGCTGGAAGTCATAAAACAATTACATTCCTCCACATTTCAAGACTAGTAATTATTTCTTCTAAAGACAACACAGAAAGCTTCTCAGCACAGACTCTGTGTCTAGCTGTATTGAAAACTGAAAGATACAATCTTTTATTGCTTAGCCATAAAGTAATTTAATGCCAGTTATTTTTCTGAAGTTAACCTCCTGTATTCCACTTTCCATTGTTAAAAATATATACATTTAAACAGTTACAATAATGCATGCACATTTCTGTTCTCTTCCAGCATGGCACACTGTGGTTATACTTCAAGCACAAGCACCTTATAAAATACATCTTTAACACACCTGTCTGTACAAACCAGTTTGACATACACATGACATACAGTTCTAACACAGGTGTAACACAAGTATCTTATATAAATCATGTTGACATTCACAAATGACATTTATTTACAAAATTCCAGATAGCTGCGCTGGCAGTATCTCCTTTCATAACAGTTCTTCCCCCTTTGAAGATTCAAGCTAGTTTTTCAAATGACTCTTGAGAAACGTTGCTTGAGAGGGATAAGCCTATTTGGGAATAAAGTACCCCATACCCTGCATTGACAGCCCATCTGCCTTTGCATTTCTAACCTCACTGCGGTGCTGCACTGTCATATCATATGCCTGCAACCCTAGGCTCCACCATAGTAACTTGGGATTTTGCTGGATGGATCCCTGTAGCCATCAATCCCCCTCAGACTACTTCTGCCTTCTAATGCAAATACTTAGCACCAGAGCCTCCCTATCATGGTAAGGTTTCATGGTGTTAACATGATACAATCTGTACTCCTGCCTAGCAGTTCTACCATGTAGTTAACATCAATGACCTTCCTTACTCCTTTAAAGGGTCCCTCCCAAGCTGCCTGCAGCTTGTTGTGTCTAACAGAAATGAGAACCATAACCTCCTGCCTCACAGCATACTCTCTAGCTCAAGCATTCCTGTCATACCAGACATTTTTCTGCTGTTGGGCTTCTGCAAGGTTCTCCTAGGCTAAGCCCATGAGTTTCCTGAGCCTTGTCCTGAGGTTTAACATGTATGCCACAACAAACTCCTTACCCTATGCCCATACAGCAACTTAGAAGGTGAAAAACCTGTGGATTCCTGGGGCACCTCATTGCAAGCAAACAACAAATGGGACAAATAGTTGTCTCACTTCTCTTAAACTGGTCTGAAAATGCCCACAGCATGGTCTTCAGTGTAAAGTTTAACCTACACAAGATCATTAGTCTGGGAATGGTAGTGGGTGGTCCTTAGATACTTCACCACACAGTACTTACACAGATAAGCCAGTGGATCTTACATGAAATTGGCACCTCTGTCAGTCAGTATTTCTTTTGGGAAACCTACTCTGCTGAAAATCCCTAACAAAGCATTTGCCACCTTTTCTGCTTCAATGGAGGACACGGCCACTGCCTCAGGTTCTCTGGTAGCATATTTTACTACTACTATGATATACTTCTTTCCTGTGGAATTAGGGGTACTTAGAGGCCCCACAATATATATATAGCTACCATGTGAAATGGCTCCTCAATCACAGGCAAAGGTATTAAAAGGTGCTTTGACCTTCCCTCCTGCCTTGCCTACTTTGTGGCACTGCTTACAGGTCCTGTAGTACCCTTTTACATCCCTGGAAATCCCATGCCAATAAAACTTCTACATAAAATGTCTCATTGTACTCTTTATGTCCATATGAACTGCAAAGGGAATATCATGGGCTATGGCTAGAAGTGCCAGATGGTAGGCTGTGGACACTACTAACTGCTGTATTCTCTCACCCTCTAGCCCTCCCTCAGGAGTCAACTCTCTATACAGAAACATTTTGTCCCAGTATACAGATTCCCCCTTTCACTGAGAATCAGGTAACTTGGCTGGCTACCTCCCTCAGGCCTTGTAAAGTAGGGCCCAAGAGATGCACCTGTCCCAATTCTCCCTTTGTAACCCTTCTCACCTCCCCTTCCACAGGAAGTCTATTATCTTCTGACAGTGGTGCCTCACTGTCAGCCTGGGTACTACTTCTCACCTCTGCCCTTGCAGTCACTCTGTCCAAGGGAACACCAGTACCCACAAGCAGCTATGGCTCACCTTCGGTCTCATTGTTACAGGGTAGCTCCCTCCCTAACGTAGCCATCTCACCAGTCCTGGCTTCTAGTGTGCAGTCTGTCTGGATCCTACCCAGGCTACCAGACCCACATGCTTGTCTCCAAGCCTGACTACATGTAACTGCATGCACACAAGGTACTGTATTATCAAAATCATTCCATATCAGGGCATCTGCAGGGATATCCTCAAAAACGGGCTGTGTCCTACATGAACTCCAAGAAGAGCTAAACCCAAACATGAAACTACTGTTCATTCTCAGCCTTACTACAGGATATGTGCCAAAAGAGTGGCGTACAGCAACAGTGGTCCCTCTCCATAAAGGTGGTGCCTCAACGGATCCTGGAAACTATCGCCCCATAAGCCTGACTAGCTTGGTCTGCAAAGCTATGGAAAGGATCATCATGGACCTTAGAAATAAAGATATTGGGGACCTACAGACACTGGATCCTACCCAGTTCGGCTTTGTTAAGGGCAGATCCTGCCTCTTAAACCTGGTTGATTTCTTTGAAACAGTCACCAAGGCCACAGCCTACCTGGACCTCGCAAAAGCCTTCGATACAATACCCCACTCGGGCATTATAGATAAACTCACCAGCTTAAATATAAACCCCTATGTCACTAGATGGATTGCAAACTGGCTCAAGGACAGAACCCACATGGTTAGAATTGCTGGAGCCAAGTCAGACTCCAAACCAGTTACAAGTGGTGTCCCACCAGGCTCAGTCCTGGGACCTCTCTTGTTCGGTATATATTTCTCGGAGGTACAGGCCAACACAGAAGGACTGTGGCTGACCAAGTTCACAGATGACTGCAAACTGGGTGCCATAATCGACTCTCCAGCCGACACAAGCATCCTCCAAAAGGGCCTCATAGAAACAGACAACTGGTGCCAGAGCCATGGCCTCAAGCTAAATGCCAAAAAGTGTATAGTCATCCCCTTTGGCAAAAACAAAGTGCCCACAAATTACCACATAGGTGGTAATCCATTAAGTACAGAAGAAGTAATTAGGGATCTAGGGACCCAAGTTGATAGCAATCTCTCATTTGCAACCACGTGGCCAAAGTGGTTAGAAAAACATTTTATATAGCCCACCTAATCATGAAGGAATTCACATCTAGATCAGGGGAGGTCATTGTGCCTCTTTACTCATCCCTCATCAGGCCCATAATTAAGTACAATGCCCCTTTTGGGATGTACCTTACCAGACACCTGCAGCAACTGGAAAGACCCCAAAAGTACCTCACCAAGAGGATCAAAGGGCTCAAACAGATGCCATATGCTGCCCGGTTAAAGAAACTCCAGCTCTACTCAGTGGCATACCGCCTGTTCAGAGGCGATCTGTGCCTGACGTATAAAGCCATGTCCAACCCGGAATTAATGGACATGCTGCACCTCAGAAAATCCAAATCCCATTGAGCTACGCATTCGAGAGACTTGAACCTCAGCACTGAAATAAATAGGACATGCTGGAGGGACAGATTCATAACCCAGAGGCTCCCTTCACTCTGGAATAAAATCCCAGTCCAGGTTAGGCAGAGTCCCTCATTGA
Source organism: Protopterus annectens (assembly GCF_019279795.1). Classification (NCBI taxonomy): domain Eukaryota; kingdom Metazoa; phylum Chordata; order Ceratodontiformes; family Protopteridae; genus Protopterus; species Protopterus annectens. The sequence goes on along the minus strand of NC_056733.1, from coordinate 569,114,211 downwards.
CTCTCTTCAAGAGGAATCTTGATGAGTGGATGGGAGATCGTAGGTTTACCCCGGGTATCACTTCTGTGTCACTGTTAGACAGAGGCACAGTATACTAACCTCGAAAAAGGGCATAGCAAAATAAATTTAAAATGGGTGGCGAAAGCCAAACACATTCTGGCTAGGCTTATAAATGCCCTAGGGCAGATAGCCTAGTATGAACCTATGAACCTACTTGTTTGCTTCCTTTTCCACCCTGCCAGTCAAGATGAACCCTAGCCAAAGAAATTTGGAATGGAGTCCCTCCTAAAGCTCTGACTGGAGTAGACTGCCCAAGCAAGTAGTGCTCCTTTTTAACCATTGCAGGCTTTACAATGGTTAGATCAGAGGCTGTGTCTCTCTTAGCAGTGGCCTGTTTCCCATGTACTAAGATAGGATATAACCTGTTGTGGTAGTTTGGTACCCTTGTCTCCAGACAACTTATCACTGGCATTCTGTCATTCCCACTTACTGGCTCCCTTACCTTTTGTTCCCCTTGTTCCCCACCTTGCATCCACAGACATCTATGGGCTACATGGCCCCACTGGTTACATTTAAATATTTAATCCTTGATCGTGGCCATGTACCTGAACTAGTGGCTACCCCTGCTACTGACAGACACTGTTGGGGCAGTATATGCTGTCCTTCAATGGTTCCCTTAGACCCATGTTTATCACTGGGTGTTCCTTTCCTGCCTGTGCAGTGATGCCCTGCTTACAAGGTATAGGTCTCCCCTTTTCCCCAACTCATCAGCTGTGCTGCATTCTCTATCTTGTAACCCAGATTCTTATGTCTTCAGGTAAAGTACTAAGGGCTTGTTACTTCCCCAAAAGGTCTGCCAGTCCTCCACAAGTGGAGGCCTGACACCCAGTCACCCACCTATGAAAATAAGGGCTTAGTTCAGCAATATATTCAAATACACACTTTCATCTGCCTTGCATCTATGCTCATGAAACTTTTTTCTAGAAACTTCAGTTGTTAACTTAAAAAACTCTAATAAACATTTCTTTACTATATTATAGTTTAAGTAATCAGTACCAGACAATTTAGAAACAGCAGTTACAGATTTAACATGGAGTAAGGGGTCAAGAACCATAACCAGAGCCCTTGGTCAACATTATACTGTTTACATACCCTTTCAAACATATGAATAAAACTATCAAAATTATAACCCTCTGTAAGCTGTGGAAGAAATTTACTGACCTTTACTGCTTCTGGGGTTCAGTTACTCCTTTCCCCATTACCTCCACGACCCTGGCAAAGAGTCAGCATCTCCTTTTCATGTTGCCTCCGCCTCTCGTTTTCTTCAGCTTCCAGACATATCAGTCTCTCTGCTGATTCTGCTTCAGCCTCAAAAAGCCGCAGTCTCTCTGCTGATTCTGTTTCTAAATATTTGACCTCCAGTTCAAGTCTCTTTAACTCCAGACATATTTTTAAGTCCACTGAGACAAAGTTGAACTGTCCATTTTCTGAGATTTGTACATTCCAAAGGACAGTTGACTGTCCTCCTGGCTGCTGGTCTGTGATGCAGCTGTGGTTAAGGCTGCTATCATTTCCACTTTAGATAGGCTGGCAAGCACCAGTCCTTTGGCTTGGCACATCTCAGCCAACTGGCTCATTGTCAGCTTGACATACTCCTCTGCTGATATACTTGCCTGCTCTCCCTGACTAAATAAACTAACAAATAATAAATAAAACTATTGTGATATGAAACTCTGTATGTCTACTATGTGGCTGCTTGACAGTACAAACACCTTCTTTAGTGATCACTGTTTACAGGTTATAGGAGTTCAATATCCACACCACTAAATCCCACCACTGCCACCAAATATGTGATGACCCACCACTGAACCAGTAATCAAGGAGCCTCAATTCTTACCACTGGAAATAGTGGGGGATGTACACTGGGAGGATAACAGGTACACACACAGTATTTCCAGATGCAGCTCTTTGTATCAAATGCAATCTCCCTTAACAGCACAGAGAGACCTCAGTCAATCTGGGGCTAGTTTCTTCCTCTTTCTATAGATCCCCAGTGAGACTCCCCACTAGCACAGCTATAGAATTGAGATCTCAGCTGAGTGACCAAGCCAAGAACTACCAGTACCCTCTATGTCCAATCAGTCCTTTGTGTCCCTGCCCAAGTAACTGACAAACACACTCTTTGAGGTTTGATTTACACACACACACACACACACACACACACACACGCACACACACACACACACACACACACACACACCTGGGAGAGGCTGGCACAAGTTTCCTAGCTATGCCCCCTTCTGCCAAGACTATAAGGTAAAAACAAGACTAACTGCAGAGAATCCACCAACAGCAAGGATAACAAATTGTCTTCTTTATTCACACCAGATTGAGTGCTTTCATATAGCTGTAACAAAAACTTCCGCAAACCATTTGTTATCCTTGCTGTTGGTGGATTCTCTGCAGTTTAGTCTTGTTTTTGCCTTGTCGGTTATTTGTTTGCCTTGGTCTAAGACTATAAGGTAGTTACTACTGCCACCAGTCTACCCCTTAGCAGCTACTTTAAGACTCTTAATAAAGGGGGTCCAATCTTAATGTGTGATATTGATATTAGTACAAATCGCGGTTTGACCAAGAGCAAGGCTATTAGGGAAACCCACACAGTGTCACCAATAAATATGCAAGTACTCTCAATACTTAAATATCTCTACACAGATCAGACACAATGAAATGTTTAAATATATTTAATAATAAATGATAAAAAAACAATACAATACTAAATATATATATTTTCACAGTGACATCAGAGTTCAAAACCACAGGAAATATTTAAAACAACATTGCAGGACAGTGTCAAATAAATAAAGAAAAATATCTAAACTAAGCTTTACTATATTCCTGACTAAATCTAAGAGAAGTATACTGTTCCCTAGAAACTTACTTCATTAGAGCAAGGTAGATGTGTGGTGACTGGATCTTGCTGTTGTCACCTTCAAGATATAATGCAGAATGCACTGTCTCACTAAGAGACTTCTCAAATTAATATCTCAAATATTACTTCTGGGATAGCTTGCAGAATGACATAATTTCTTGCCATCTGACTCTAGTTTCCAGATGAAACCCCCACTGCTGAAAGCTGGCAGTATTTGGCATCTACCTGTTAAAATACATAGACCTGAGATCTCTGGCAGATGCTGGAAGTCATAAAACAATTGCATTCCTCCACATTTCAAGACTAGTAATTATTTCACCCTAAAGACAATACAGACATCTTCTCACCACAGACTCTGTGTCTAGCTGCATTGACAACTGAAAGATACCATCTTTTATTGCGTAGCCAGAAAGTAATTTAATTTCAATTATTTTTCTGAAGTTAACCTCCTGTATTCCAGTTTCCACTGTTAAAATATATACATTTAAACAGTTACAATAGTGCATGTACATTTCTATTCTCTTCAAGCACAGCACACTATGGTTACACTTCAATCACAAGCACCTTATAAAACACCTCTTTAACACACCTGTCTGTACAAATCAGTTTGATATACACATGGCATAAATATCTAATACAAGCATCTTATATAAATCATGTTGATATTCACAAATGACATATAATTATTTACAAAAGTCCAGATAGCTGTGCTGGCAGTATCTCCTTTCATCACAGATACCAAATGATTGGATTCCTGTGTCTCTCATCTGGTTGGGATAAAGCAGATGAACATTCATGGACTCTGTTCAAGCAGCTTTATTATACAGAAACACATCAGAAATGAGGTGTTGTAACTTAAACATAAATAGACTTATAAACAGACTGACTACCACACTCATACATGTTAATACTCTGGCTGTTCTCTCAAAATGGTACTGTTGCCTGAACATGCTCTGCATTTATATGCAAGTGATACATCTGGAAATGTTTTTTAAAGGTACATACACATGCTCTGATTTACATCCTCCATCATTGAGAAATAGTCCTTATACAAAATGAGAGTGTTCAATAACATGCAATTTACAGAAATGATCTTTTGACATGCAGTTATACAGAACTAGTTATTTGACATTCAGTCATACAAAATTAGATACATATAAAACAACTATGTCCAAGTTACTGCGTATTTTACACTAGGTCTAAAAATGCAACCTGAACATGTAACATAAAAGTCAGAATTGGATCTAGCAATGGGGACTGTCTTCAAGGAATTTACAACTTTGGGGACCTCTGGGGCATCATCAGGAATGGGAATGGATACTACAACATGTCCTTCGGTATGAACATTGTCAGGGGTTGCTCTGAGATCTAGAGTCTGTATCACAGCTATGATGCTGCTTCTGATACATGAGGAAGATGTCTATGGTTTCTCCTGTACTCTGTACCCTCAGATTCCACTAAGTAGGATCTTGCCTCGGTCCATATCCTTCTCACTTGACCAATTCGATCAAAGCCTTTCACCATTTACATCCTCACTGTCTCTCCTTCTTTTAAGAGATGAAGAAATCTGCTCATTTTATCATAACTGGACTTCTGAGAAGAATGCTTCTTAAAAAGTTGGGCTTTGATGGCCCTGTTGTTTTTAGCATTAGGCACCAACAAACTATAACTGATAGGCAAGGTTGTTCTTGTTTGCCTAGATAGACGTTTCTGAGCATGCGAGCCTAGTTGGTTGTCATGGGGTGTATTTCTAAGATTGAGTAAATTCAAGAAGATATCGATATTGTCATGCTTTGACCTCTCTAGTAATTGCTTTGCACTCTGTACTGCACGTTCAGCAAGGCCATTTGACTGAGGATATTTAGGACTGCTAGTAACATGGATATGGATAAATTCCTACTCTTTAGCAAATCTCTGAAATGATTGACTGGTAAACTGAGAACCATTGTCAGAAATAACTTTGCGTGGACTCTTTAGCAAATCTCTGAAATGATTGACTGGTAAACTGAGAACCATTGTCAGAAATAACTTTGCGTGGACTACCATGGACTGAGAAATGATGTTTCATCTTAGTAATAACAGCACTGGATGTTAGGTTATGTAGCAAATTGATCTCAAACCAGTTAGAATAAGAGTCTACCAACACTAAGTAATGTTGACTGTTCCACTTAAATATGTCAGTTGCTACTGTTGACCAAGGTAGTTCAGGAATTTGGCTTAACTGAAGTGTCTCTTTTTGCAAATGCAGCTTATTACTATTGCACACTGAACAAGAAGAAAGCACTTTATCAATGTCTTTCAATAGAGAAGGCCAAAAAACTAGTCCTCTCGCCCTTCTTTTGGTATAATTTGAACCTAAAATCTGAATGTATTCACATTGTAAGGAAGTAGGAACAGTAACGTTTGGACCTTTGAAAATGATACCATCTTCCATCAGCATCTCATCTCTGTATGCAAAATAAGGTTGCACTTCTGGTGGTACACTGGATTGCCTTGATGGCCATCCTACATTGATGAAGTGGTTGAGCTTTTGCAAAATTGGATCAGTCTTTGTATGCTCTCTCACTCATCAAGTCTCATGGTAGAAAAATTATGCACTTCCATGACATTGAAGTCAAAATTCTTTGTATCAAGCTCTTCTGTGGTATTTCTGAGAGAGCTGGATAAGGTATCAGCCAAATAAAGAAGTTTACCCTTTATAGACCATTTTGAAATTGTACATTTGCAATTTAAGCATCATTGTTTGTATTCTTTTTGGAGTGGAATGCATAAGTTTATTTAAAATAGTAACTAGAGGCTGATGGTCAGTTTCTATCTGGATTGCTTTGCCATAAACATAATCATGGAACTTTGAACATACGAACACATTTGCCAAAAGTTCCTTTTCAATTTGAGCATACTGCATCTCAGTTTGGGTAAGAGTTCTAGATGCACAGGCAACAGGTCTGCTTTTTTGAAGAATAACTGCACCAAGACCAAAGTTTGAATCATCAGAGGAAAGAATTACTGGTTTGTGGACATCATAGTATCTTAATGTAGGTTATCAAATGTTCTCTGTTATTGTTCTAACCATGACCATGCAACATTTTTGTGTATCAGCTCTCTTACAGTCAGGGATAAATTTGCCCAAATAGTTAACTATACCAAGAAAACACTGTAGGGATTGGAAATTGTCTAGAGTTGGTATCTCTAGAATGGCTGCTTGTTTAGAAGGATCTGGTCATAAGCCTGTACTGGTAAATAAATAACCTTCATAAGTAACTTCTGGTAGTCTGAATTTACACTTCAGAGGATTGAGCTTTAAACTCACTTCATGCGCTCTGTCCAGAACTTTCCTGAGGTTTCTGTCATGTTCTGCTTCACTATAACCTCCAACCAGTAAATCATCAACTATTATTGCATACGGGTAGCCTGAAAAAAATTGCTCCATTGCACACTGAAAGACTTCACTGGCAGAATTTATTCCAAAAGGCATCCTGAGGAATCTGTATCTACCAAATGGGGTACTGAATGCAGTCAATAGTGAAGATTTGTGATTAAGCATTACTTGCCAAAATGAACTCCTTGCATCTAAGACAGAAAAAAACAGTGGCATTTGGCATAAGGGTTGCAATTTTCTCAAATGTACACATAGGATGATGAGGTCTTTTTAATGCCTTGTTCAAGTCTCTTGGGTCAATGCATATCCTGATCGCATCTGAATTTTTTTTTTTATGAGCAGCTACCATGGAAGCTACCCACTCAGTCGGTACTGTAACTGGACAAATCACACCTTGCTGCACCATTTTGTTTAAATGGACCTTGACATTGTCCTGCATAGCTATTGGAAGTCTCCTTACTGGTCTGACCACTAGACTGACCTCTGGGTCTACTTTCATGGAGTACACAACTGGAAGCTTACCTAGCCTGTCATTGAAAACATCAGCATACTCTGAGAAAATACTATCTGTAAAGCTAGAACTGGGACATGCTTACATGATGTACCTCTTTGGTAAAAGAAAGCTGTTTCATTCTCAAACTGTCTCTGAGACTTAATAATGACTGCATGGGTCTTCAGACTACATGAAATTGCAAGCCTAGCTGTTCCCAGGTGAATAGCATGAAAGCACTACTAAACCCTTGGTTTGACTCTCTTTATCTCCATAAGCAACAAGCTTCACACAATTGGACAAATTAAGTTGCTCACTAGCCCTCACTTTAGCAACTGTTTCTGCTGACATCACATCACACTTTGAAACAGTGTCTACTTTGAGCTCTGTGGGTTTACCATTCATCAGGACAGTACAAAATACTTCATTCTTTACCAGTAAATCTACTGCATTAACCTTTTCACCAACCACTGATACACCATCTACATAGAAAGTAGAGTTGCAGCTCTCTGCATGATCAACATGCCGTTTTGAGTGACCTTTCTTAACTGAATGAGTCCTGCCTGATTTACAAAACTTTTGAAAATGGCTCCATGTTTTACACTTGTGACATTGTTGACCAAATGCAAAGTACTTTTCTCTTTTACACTTATGACTGGCTCCACAATTACGACAGTTAACAATAAAACTTGACTTGGGCTTTGCTGACTAACTCTTATACTGGACTGAGCATGCTCCTTTCACTAAGCTAGTCTTGGAACTTGCTAGAAAGCTCTGGGTTTTCCTTGCCACACCCATAGGGGTTGCTGCTACCATGTGCTTAGACCTGTTTCTGCTTGCCATGTGTTGCATGCTGTGTACATTTGCTCTAGAGGCTGCTGAAACTATGCTTTTATCACTTGCAATCATATGTGTTCCTTTCTGTGAGCTCATGGATTTGACAAATCTCTATGGCTTTACTTAACATTAAATCACTGTCACAAAGCAAAAGCTTTCTCACGGCAGCACTATTAACACCACACACAAGCCTGTCCTTTATTAACTCATCTTTCAAATCACCAAATCTGCACATTTTAGCTTTGTTTCTCAAGTAAGTGATATAAGCTGCAAACGTTTCACCTGGCTTTTGGTCTCTTGTGTAAAATAAGTGGCTGTCTAATGTAAAATTTGTCTGGGGATTGCACATTTCTCTAAATTCACATTTTAAGCACTCAGGGTCTTCTCTTGATTCAGCTGGTACCACAATATGATGATTTGCCCCTTCTCCTGCATATACTTCTGGTGCATACACAAATAAATGCTCTCTTTCAATAGCTTCTGACCCAGCCAAGTTGTGCCCTTGTACATGCATCTTTGTCAGAAACAGCTACTTGTATGAAAATATCATATTCCTGCTTGAATACTCTCCAATTTCCTACTATATTATGATCAAACACAAGTGGACTTGGTCGGCGAAATGCCTCTGCCATATCAACACACAATAGTGAAGGTGCTAGAAATTATGTAAGAACATGCACACACACACACACACACACATAGATATATATATATATATATATATATATATATATATATATATATGTGTGTGTGTGTGTGTGTGTGTGAGTATATGCCAGAACTTTATGCCAGTACTTGTAATTATGCCCAATAGCACAACAAACTCTTTGAAACAAATGTACTTTGCCAAATACGTCTCCATGGCACAAGCACACTTTAAAATCACAGTACTTTGTGAAACCACTCCTTATCAGTGTAAGAAATACTTCAAAATGATTGTACTCTGTGAATAAGCTGTACACAATGGAAAAAGCTCAGAGTAAGCGAGACCTTGAGATGAATGCACTTTACAAGTAACTACACAGCACAAGAACCTTTCAACATGGCTGTACTTTGCGAAATAACTCCACAGTGTAAGAAACACTGAAATAGTGGCTTTCTGAGAATAAATGCACACAGCACAAGAAACATTTTGAAATGGCTGTACTTTGACTGCACTCTGCAATACAACTGTCCTCTGCACACAACAAACTCTTTGAAATAATTGCACCATAATAAAGCACACACTCTGCAAACACTTTGCACACTCTAGTTATACTTTGAATGGCTTTGGTCAATGAGAAATAGTAGTTTGTGTCCAAACACAGTCTTTTACTAAAAAACATGTAGCCGCCTTGCTCTTTAAGCCTAATTTTCCCTTTTATTGTACTCGTTATGCCCATTTAATCTCTTATTATACTCATTATACTTTTCTTGTACCCATTCTACTCTAAACATGCTCATTACGCAAACCAAAGGTAATCTGAGCCCCATATGAATAGTTTTGATAGTTTTAACAAATATCGTGGCTTTGAACATTTTGTTTAATTAATAATGCAGTTTGTGCCTTTTGTTTGCTTAATAATACGTTTTGTGCTACTCTTTTAGTTAATAATGATTTTTGTGCCTTATAAATGTGTCGTTTCATTTTCTTTGCCAAATAAATAATTTGTGCAGTCTTCTTTACCTTTAGCTTATTTCTGGTCCTTTTCCATTTATCTGTGCTCTGTTTCCCTCAACCTGCTTAGTCTGCCTTCACCTTCACCTCTGCACCTCATGTCTCAAAGAAATCGCTCTTCTAGTCCCAGTTCTGACACCGTGTCGTTCATCTGGTCATAATAAAACAGACAAACATTCATGGGTTCTGTTGAAGCAGCTTTATTACACATAAACACATCAGAAATGAGGCTTTGTAACTTAAACTTAAATAAATTTATAAACAGACTCACTACCAGAGTCATACATGTCAACACTGTGGCTGTTCTCTCAAAATGGCACTACTGTCTATGCATGCTCTGTAATTATATGCACGTGCTGCAGCTGGAAATGTTTCTTAGAGGTACATACACACACACTGATATACAACCTGTATAAGAGAGAAACGGTAAGGAAGATCTTACTGGAACTGTATGTCCATTAGTCTGTTAAGGCTAGTCTAATGAAATGCAGAAATGTGTATTTCCTAGTGTCATAAATAAAAGGGTTAAGACAGACAAATGTCTGCCTTGTTTGTTGATCATTACAGCTTCTGCTACACTTCACAGTCCTATGACAACTACAATGACTTCACTGGCTACCTACAGCTGGGGCTGCACTACACCAACCTCTGGTTAGAGTAGAGGCTTACCAGTGACAGCAATCTGAGCCTGAGTTTGACTGAAGGTTTGGAGTGCCTTTTTCCCCTGCCTGCCTTCTGTGGGGGCATAAGCTAAATTTCCATGGGGTGGCTTCTGCATATTTTAAATATCTGAAGGTTTGATCAGATCAGTGCAGTGTAAAACCTAATGGGTAAGGAGCACAAAAGCCTAGTCTAGAAAAGGTAAAACAACATCTACACTCCTGTTGCATCAGCATAGTCACACTACTGTGATTGATTTTGTTAAGTTTGAATCAACTACACTGGTGCTATCTGTACATTAGTTTGATAACTATTCCTTTATCATTAGCCATAGCAATTGATCCATGCTTGTGTGTCTATGAAATATTTTTCTGTTAATTGAACACCAGTTTTAGTACTTTGCTTATGTCAGTGCATTTGCTGTTTTGCTGCCATTTTATGCCAAGAGTGCTTCATAGTCAATGTGCATTTATTGATTACTGTTTTATAAACTGAACCTCTAGATTAATGCCTACTGATGCCACTTGACTGCATCAGTATCTAGGGGATGTCAGCTCATTGGCCACCTACTATTCAATGATTTGGTCCTCTGTGCCTGTTGATGGTGCTTACTTGTTAGTAGTAATATGACTTATTTGTGCAGGTCCCTAATTATTGGTTTGTTTACTGCTGCTGCACCTCTGTGTGACTTTATGCTTCCTGTACTCACACTAGTTGCTGTTTTCATATGCCTGCCACTCTTATTGTTCAGTTGTACTCCTGGTACTCTTACCTTTTTTCAATATACCTCTAAAATCCAAAGACTATTTCATTATATCTTTAGTCTTCTTATCTATTCCCCCCTGCTATTTTAAGTTCCCACAACCCCTTCAATACCTTTATTTCACTCCGTTACTAGCTTAAAACTACCAATAAAGAAGCAGTCAAGCTAGCTATAATCCACTGGTGTACATAATCCAGCCAAGTGAGCGACAGTGACCTTCTATAACCAGTACCTCACAATGACTATCCAGCTGACACCTGTGGAGCCACATACTGTTTATTTAGGTTCCTTGGCCAGCCCATTCTCCAAAAGCATGCCAAGACAGTGTAGCAACTGCTTCCATTTACTGACAATCCACTATTATTACCTACTTCAAAACCCATCTGGGAGAGCTTCATTTACAACCACAAACTGGAAGCAGATCTCTCAGAGCTTGTCAGTAAATGTAAACCTATGTATGCTAAAGTAATAAAACAAAGAAAAAGGTATGCAAGTCCTCTAATACAAGTGATAGGGCATCTCAGCTACACATAGCCTCATACTTACATAAATGTATCATAGGTGCACAAACATCCATACCTACTATCACCACAATACCAAATTAAAAAGGCAGACAGAGCTAACAGCTAAAATAGATAATAATACCAGAGACATTCTTATCACTAGTGATTCCATTGTCAGGCACACAGATTCTGTACTCACTAGACTGAGAAAGCACATGGTGACCATCAGCTGACTTTCAGGCACAAATATTAGATGCAGACACCTTGAGTTGACATTTTCCTGTAAAAGCACCCTTGAAATTTCTACAGTATATAGCTGTACACAGGACAGCTAGTTTGCAGTGACAAGCACTACCCTCAGAGTTGCAAACCAGATAGTCCTGATATGACTCAGTCATAAACCATGAGGGTGTAAATGACCTAAGATGTACCTCCATATACTATATGAAGAGACACATCATGGAGCTCTCTGAATATGTGTCCCAGGCTAGTATGAACCTAGCATTGAGCATCATTTTACCTTCTCCAAGGATGATGCCACAATATGAACAGAAAATTACTGACTTTAATAGTTGGCTTAGTTTCTGGTATCATCCAAAGGGGCTGCAATATTTGCCAGTATAGAAGGAGGTGGTCAAAAGACCACACTGCTTTGCCAAGGATGGTCTGCTCCTCTCCCCTCTAGGCTTTCAAATATTAGATAAAAGATTGTCCTCCCCCATAGTGCCTTTTTTAGGGAATGCCAAACTAGTGCTTCCAACATAACAAATCTAAACCAAGAAAATCTTAAGGTGTTACTGTTCAATGCTAGGAGTCTAAACAAAATTCTCCTCACCTAAAGAATGCTGACATCTGTGTGTTCATTGATATATGGTTTAAAGCCACAGACAGCACACTGTCAGTGCAAGGCTATAATGTCTTCTACTACACAGGCAGGGACTAAAGGTGGAGATGTCTCAATTTACATAAAAAATAAATATACTTCAAGGCTGGTCAAACAGGAAAATGCACTTGAGCTCCTCTGCATTCAAATCACCATAGGAAAAATCCCATACCACTTCCTTTCAAGCTATAGATCCCTCTCTATGACCCAGGAAACCCATAACATCTATTTAAACTTATTTGAAATTCTCAACATCCAACCCAATACCATATTCATGGGTGACTTTAATTACTCCACTATTAACTGGGAATCATATGCAACACCAAATGTACAGGCACAGAAATTCCTGGATTTTGTAAACATAAACTCCCTGGACCAGATTGTCAATACTCCAACCAGGAGTGCAAACATACTGGTTCTGGTTCTCACTAATATGGGAAAGTGCTGCACACCCCCTAGTGTAAGGTCAGACCACAAAATGGTCTTCTTTGAAGTAAGAATAAAACCTGGAACCCCAGCTAACCCCAGAATATTCAGGAACTACTCTAAGGCTAACTTCCTACTATTAAGTGATAACCTGACAAAGTTTCAAGCCCCCATAAACCCTAAGAACACTGATGTGGAACTGTTACAGGAAACCCTATACAAGCATGTTAATAGCTGTATAAAGGCAGCTGTACTCACCAGGAAGACGTACAGAACTAATACAAAAACAAGCCACCCTTGTGGAATCACAGCATTAACAGACTGTATAACAAAAGGAAAAAAATTATGGGAAAAATTTGGAGGTGTAGCACCCAGCAGGATAAAAGCACTCTCATCAAACTAAACAAATGACTAAGAGGACAAATAGTCTACCAAAGTCAAATTTAAGGTAAATTTGTCCTCCCAGGTCAACGACAACCACAAAGCATTCTTTAGCTATGTCTGCAACCTCAAAGGCAACACACAATTGTGTGCAGACCTCATTGTTAATGAAGCCACCTATACTAAACTAGTATGATTGATTTAGCACCTGGTTCCCCATGAATGTGTTGTGCACTGCTGGAGAGAGGCAGCCTTCTTCCGTCTGTGCTCCAACCCAGTGACGAGTGGTGCTCCTCACCGACCTTGCGGCCGGCTATCCCTGGCCAACCAGAGATCTTCAGCTCTGCAGGATCATTATGTTTAGGGATGATTCTGACTTAGAGGTGTTATCATAATCCCAAAGATGGTAGCTTTGCACCATTGACTCCTCAGCCAAGCACATACACCAAATGTCTGAACCTGCAGTTCCTCTCATACTGAGCAGGATTACTATTTCAACAACACATCATCAGTAGGGTAAAACTAACCTGTCTCACGACAGTCTAAACCCAGCTCATGTTCCTATTAGTGGGTGAACAATCCAATGCTAGGTGAATTCTGCTTCACAATGTAGTGAAGCAGAATATAGTTGCAAATACAGAAAACTTCTGGAAGAACCTCATGTTGATCAGGATCAAACACAGGAATGGTTAAGGAGAGGCAAATTCAAACCAAGAGATGAAAGGTCAATATCGGCGGCCCAAGACAATGGGCTACGTACACGTTGGTTTACAATGTCCATTGAACATGTTGGAAAAACAGATAAATGTAGGTTTTGTAAAACAGAATTTGAAACAGTTGTACACCTTGTTGCTGGTTGTGATGTACTAATGGCAAAAGGACTGTATACTGAAAGGCATAATAATGTGACAAGACTGTTGCACTGGGATTGTGCAAACATTATGATATTGAAGTGGCTTAAAAACACTGAAAACATGAGCTACAATCCATCACAGAAGATGATGAAGTCTACATTACATGGGATCATCCATCACCAACAGTTCAAAAGATAGATGCCACAAAACCAGATATAGTGGTCTATGAAAAGAAGACAAAAGTAGCACTGATCATTGAAATCACCACACCCAGTGACTACAGTGTCTTCCATACAGAGAGAGACACAAAATCATAAAATATCAAGATTTGCAGGCAGAAATGAGAGCAATGTGGAAGAAAGATACCCAGACATTTCCAATAGTAGTAGGAGCAATGGGTCTTATAAAAAAGAATCTACAGTTGCATTTAGATATGTTACCAATACATGTAACTCCATACAAATTGCAGAAGGAGTAATTAATGGGCATATTGCAGGTGCTGCGAAGAGCACTTCTGGCTGACATCAAAGATTGAAACAATACTAATTTCATGAACTTTAATCATACTTTGACTTAGGAATCGGGTCCATTCCTGTCATGGTATTAGAAACCCAAAAGACGTGGAGAAATTAAAAAAAGGCAGAAGATATAGCAAATCTTCTGGCCGACAAATTCACCTCCAACTTTACCCCTCTCTCCCCCTCAACCTTCTCTCAGGAAATACCATCAAATATAACTCCCCTGCTATCACTAGGGAAATGCTCTGTCTCTAATGTCAAGAACACTGCATCAATGGACCCGTACGATATCCCAGGATGCCTTCTAAATAGCTCAAAAATAGGACCCAGGAAGTTAGAACTAGGGACTCCACGTCTACAAAGAGGCCAGTTACAAGTAGAGTCCCTCAGGGATTGATCCTGAGACTGCCCCTTTTTAGCATTTCCTTCTCTGAAGTCAAGGCCAATGTCAATGGTCTCTGGCTGACTAAATTTGCAGATGATTGCAAATTAGGAGTGGTCATAGAATCCCCCACCAAGGCAAATATTCTCCAGAAAGGGCTGACACAAACAACTGGTGTCAGAGTCATGGACTAAAACTAAATGCCAAGAAATGCATAATAGCACGCTCTGGGAAGTTATCCATCTCTGGATAGTATCATACTGACAACACACCCCTAAGAGTTGACCCAGTAGTCAGGAACATGGGGACACACATATATAGTATTTTAGCCTTTGATCATTACAGATCTACAGTGGTGAGGAAATCATTCTATGTTGTGCAACTTATAAACAAAGGTATGGCATCTAGGTCCAAGGAAGTCATTCTTCTTCTTCTTCTTTTGGCTGCTCCCATTAAGGGTCGCCACAGCAGATCAACTGTTTCCATTTCTTCCTGTCCTCTGCATCTTGCTCTGTCACACCAACCACCTGCATGTCCTCTCTCACCACATCCATAAACCTTATCTTAGGCCTTCCTCTTTTCCTTTTACCTGGCAGCTTCATCCTTAGCATCTTTTTCCAAATATACTCTGCATCCCTCCTCAACACATGTCCAAACCAACATAATCTTGCCTCTCTGGCTTTGTCTCCAAACCTTCCAACCTGGGCTGACACTCTAATATACTTATTCCTAATCCTGTCCATCCTCGTCACACCCAGTGCAAATCTTAACATCTTCAACTCTGCCACGTCAAGCTCTGACTCCTGCCTTTTTGTCAATGCCACTGTCTCCAACCCATATAACATAGCTGGTCTCACTACCCTCTTGTAGACCTTCCCTTTCACTCTTACTGGTACTCGTCTGTCACAAATCACTCCTGACACTCTTCTCCAACCACTCCATCCTGCCTGTACTCTCTTCTTCACCTCTCTTCCACACACACCATTACTCTGAACTGTTGATCCCAAGTACTTAAACTCATTCACCTTCACCACCTCTTCTCCCTGCATCCTCACCATTCCTCTATCCTCCCTCTCATTCACACACATATATTCTGTCTTAGTCCTGCTGACCTTCATTCCTCTTCTCTCTAGAGCATATCTCCACCTCTCCAGGGTCTCCTCCACCTGTTCCCTACTCTCACTGCAGATCACAATGTCATTTGCAAACATCATAGTCCACGGGGACTCCTGTCTGATCTCGTCTGTCAACCTGTCCATCACTATTGCAAATAAGAAAGGGCTCAGAGCTGATCCTTGATGTAATCCCACCTCCGCCTTAAACGCATCTGTCACTCCCACCGCAGACCTCTCCGCTGTCACACTACCCTCGTACATATCCTGTACCACTCTTACATACTTCTCTGACACTCCCGACTTCCTCATACAATACCACAAGTCCTCTCTAGGCACCCTGTCATATGCTTTCACTAAATCCACAAAGACACAATGCAACTCCTTCTGACCTTCTTTGTACTTCTCCATCAACACTCTCAGAACAAACATCCATGCCTTCACAGGTATGTCATCGGGACCAACAGCCTTTCCGTTCTTCATCCTCTTATAGCTATCCTTACTTCCTCCTTGCTAATTCACTGCACTTCATGATTCACTATCCGCACATCATCTAACCTTCTCTCCCTCTCATTCTCTTCATTCATCAACCCCTCAAAGTACTCTTTCCATCTGCTCAACACACTCTCCTTGCTTGTGAGTACGTTTCCCTCATTACCGTTTATCACCCTTACCTGCTGCATATCTTTACTAGCTCGGTCCCTCTGTCTAGCCAATCGGTACAGGTCCTTTTCTCCCTCCTTAGTGTCCAACCTTTTATACAACTCTTCATACACCTTATCCTTAGCCTTCGCTACCTCTCTCTTTGCCATGCACCTCATCTCCTTATACTCTTGTCTACTTTCTTCATCTCTTTGACAATCCCACTTCTTCTTCACCAACCTCTTTCTCTGTATACTCTCCTGTACTTCTTCATTCCACCACCAGGTCCAAGGAAGTCATTGTTCCACTGTATTTGGCATTCATCACACCTATCACTGAGCACAATGCTCCCTTTGGTATGTACCTAACTAGGCATATCCAACAACTGGAACATCCACAGAGGTTCCTCACTAAAATAATACAGGTTGTAAATAACATGTCCTGTGCAGACCACCTCAAGACCCTATCCCTGCATTCTGACTCCTCCTTGGATGCAAAAAGACATGGTGGAGCTCTCATTGTATGTTCCTAAGGAGGGGAAATTTCTTGTACTGTGTAGCATGCCTAGATACAAATGACCAGTCATTGGCTTCATTGATTGGCTACATAAATGGTATAATTTTAACAGTATCTAGTTTGTGACATCCTTGAAAAACATGATGGACAAGACCTTCTTACTTTTCCAGAGATGGGCTGTACCTGTCCTTAGAGGGCTATTGTATACTGCCAAAAATCTTTTTTGCTCCCTGAGTAGCTTTTTTAGGCAAAGTTAAATTACTAGACATTCCAGCCAGGCAACTTCCAATCTGTCAGACATCAGAGAAGCTATCCTCAAAACAAAAAACTTCAAAGTTAAAATGTCTGATTTTGAAACTTTCCTTTACCTATATAGCTACTGAAACATAGCTCCATTTCAAGAAAAGCACTACTTCTGTTCTTGGATTCATCACCAATCATTCATTCAGGCCCACGAGTAATGACAGGGGCATATCCATATTAGCGATACATACTTATGTGTTTCATTTCAAATTAACTCTTCCTTCATTTATTCACACTCAAGTCACCCTCAACAACACACAATTGTAAAAAGGTCACGGCAAATCATTTATCCATAAGAGGCAATAACTATTCTTTTACTATTCATAAGTGAAACCCAATCAATAGGTAATAAGTAAACAATAATGACCAACAGGGTGCATGTTATTGTGAAAATAATGCCTGCCCAGGGGTGTACACCCCTGGTAGGGCATTATTTCCACAATAACACACACATTGGGGGCATTATTGCACTTAGATAATGGGTTGTCTGTAAAATTGTTGTGTTTTACTTATTTTTTTTTTTTATTTATTACTATATTACTTTTTATATATTCTTGATGTAAAATACTTCCTCCACCTAATGTTTCAAATGTACTGTAGTATACGTTAATGGTGTTGGGAGGAAGCATTTTACATCCAAAATATAACACCTTAAAAAAATATCCAGGTGTTTATTTTTAGTACCTTACTCCTAAAACATTTGGTTTATTGTCAGAGATTGAAGTTAATAAATAACGACATACATCTGAAAACAGACCCTTTTATTTAAGCAAGTTTGCAATTTTAAAAGAGCAATAATTAAAAATCTGTTGCTATTTTTGAGCCTCCCCCCCCCCCTGTATTTTAGGCTTTATCTAGATTTCTTCAGCTGAAAGGTCCAGAGGTATGCAAACCTCTTTACTGCTGCTGCTGCCAGTAGTCATCATACACACACACACACACACACACACACACACACAGACACACACACACACGCGCACACACACGCACACACGCACACACACAGACACATACACACACACACACACACACACATACAGACACACACACACACGCACACACGCATGCACACATGCACACACACACACACACGCACACACACGCACGCACACACGCACACACGCACACACAGACACACACGCAAACACACACACGCACACACATGCACACACGGGTCTACTTCATATCACCTAAATCTCATTTGACTGACTTTCATTTGACTGAGACCAAATCACCTAATTTTCAAAATACTGAAAACTCATTTGACTGAATCTCATTTCACCAAAAGCTTACAATGCTAAATTTTAAACCATAGACATACACACTTAAAACACTAACGACTACCTCTTTCCAGAATTTAAACACTACTTCCTTACCCTCTTAACAGAAAACAGACAATATAAAACCAAACTAGGTGAGGGGCTATGTCCCCCATTCCCCCCACACCCCCTAACTATATATACTTATTCCAGGATCACACTACATTGAGGAAAAGGGCATATACCTTTTATTTGCCTTACAGTATTCTACACATTGCCACTACTGCTGGGAACGCACAACACATCCGCCATATTACTTTAGATACTTCCCATAAAAATGTAGAGCGATATACCCACATTTGGAAACACTACAACCAAGGGAGCCCGCAGGATTTTTTGCAGGGGGGTGCAAACCCAGAGCCCCACCCACATAGCTCACCCCGCCCCCTGCCAACACAGCCCCGCCCAAGTCCACCCACCCCAAGCCCCGCCCACACCGCCATTCCAGTGTCCCATTACTTGGCTATTTCTCCCCATTTACTGTAGACACTGTTCAAATCTGTGTGCATACTGTGTTATGCTTTAGTTCTACAATGATTACAGGCAGTTGGATTTAATTTACAACTTTTATTTCAAACATTATAGCCCAAACACTGAGACATTTACTAAACCTAAACAAAGCAATAGTCTTACAATGAAAACAGACTTGGCATTAAAGCTTCTCTACTTTTGAAACTCACATTCAATGAAACGGCATTGAAACCCACATTCAAAGAAAATGCATCTGGCCAGTGGCAGGTTATTTACCTTTGAACTGTTTTCAAGCAATAGGCTCCTTGCACACTGTTAGGGCCATGAAAAAGTTATTTGATTTACCTGATTGTATTAATTATAATATATAATTGAATTATATCCCTTGTATTACACAGCAACACTTGTACATTTCAGTGTTTCATCTACAAATTCAGTGCCTGCTGCCGTCAAAGAATAAATTGCCTATGTTAAATTAAAAAAATGGTAAGCTGGTATATTGCAATAGAAAATGGATGACAAGCTGAAAAACAGGTTCATAGTTATTAGGCATCTCATCCAAAGGAGGACATCCTGAGGACTGCAGCATACAAATGTATATGCTGTAGGAATAGAAGCTCAAGCCTTTACATTAAGATGCAAGTATTCTACTTGTGGTGCTACTAACATAGCTTTAAAACTTTATACCACAATAGAGATACCATTTGCTAAACAAAATGGTTGCACATTGTAAATAGACTTGGCATGAGCAGCAGTGAACTTCGCTTCCTTAAAACTCACAGTTCCTTGAAAATGCACTTGAAAATTCCACCTGCTAACTCTAACTTGGGCATTTCACTTTCTCTCTCTCTTACAAAGATACCACAACCCTCAAGGCCTCACCCTTAGTGCAAGAAATCTTGACAAAGCCTAAAATAAATAGGGACAAATTATAAATATGGCTCTCAGAAAATTGCAAGAGTAACAGGATTTGTGTTAGTATGCATTTTTCTAAATGACATGACATCTAAAACCGAAATGTCTCATTTAGCAACTTCAATCCTTTTTAAGAGGAATATGGGGCAAAAATCTGGACAGCTGAGGGTATGCTACCTCCCTCTTATACACACACCAAATAATTCTGGTCAGACTTGAATTAGTTCTGGGAAGGTTGCACTGAACGGCACCGTGCTTGATCTGAAGTGGGTGAAATCCTGGTAGCTAGTGATTGCAGCTCAGCAATGTGGAGCATTAAAGCATTTTAGCAGAGCATTGTTTCATCACTACCTATTGTGTTTGCACATAAGCTGTAGTCATTTCAAACATTTGCCTTTTTGATTACTACAGAGTACATTTACCCACCAGAGCTATTGTGTTTTGACTTCATTGTGGAGCTAGTTGTTGCAGGGCTTGGCTTTTAAGTAAGGTAGCAATGCTTATTTACCATATACCATTAAAGTCACCCAACTACAAGTGTACTAACACACAGACACTGCTATAAGACACTGGTCTCCAATAAAATGTAATGAGCTTCTGAAAATACTGTAATCCTGTACTTTTATTACAAATACTGTCATATGCATTTCAATACCCAAGGCTTATACATTATCTAGCTATGTAAATATTCTCTGCATGGCAACAACGAAAAGGCTTTCAATGCTGGCAATTCTTTAACAATATGCTTACTAAAGCTTACTTGCATCTTACAATGTCACAAGCTTACCTGATGTTCATTAAACCATGGCTACTTAAACAGAGCAACAGGACACTGTGATAGCATGCAGTTCCTGAATAATAAGAAGCATAAATCAACAGTATAAAAATCTGATAGAAAACCAGAACATTTTGCAAAATCAAGGACAGATGAAAAGCCACGGTCATATTTGTGATCTACCTTGGATGGGGAATACTCTGCACACTTACTGCATAACTGCTTCTTGCCTTCCTTGGACACATCCCGAGCCACTACAATGGGGGCTGGGGTGCAATAAGTATGTCATAATTTGAAATGTCTCTGGCTGATAGTGATGGCTCTGACACTCCTACCTCTCAACTTCAGAGCAAGAAATCTGGACAAAGCCATACATAGAACTAGAAGTGGGACACAGGCCCAAAAATAAGGCCAATTTTTAAATATTTCTCTTATTAACTTAATAGAACAGGTAGATCTTGCATTAGTACAAATTTTCTGAAGGGTATAAAATCTGAAACTCAAATGTCTGCCATTATTTTCTAACTTCAATCTTTAATGACTTGCCACTAATTTGCCAGAAACCACAATTTTATGAAAAACAGACCAAACTGTGATGCAAAATACCTGTCAAAAAGGGACACCTTTTAATATATTAACAGTTAACTTGAAGCAGCTAACAAAATAAGAGCATCCACATGCATTTCTGAAATAAAGGTAATCTATAACTGATCATTACAGTTATAATTGTAAACCCTCCACATTTTCTTCCAAAATTGCCATTTTGGAGAAGGGATTATTAGGGGAGCAACATTTTGAGCCAGAATTGGGGACAATTGAGATGTTTGGATATTCCTAATCTACAAAGTGATTTGCACATACCTCTCAACCTCTTAATGCAGGAAATCTGAACAAGGCCCAATATATTGGGGAACATACAAACACTACTAAAAATTGCTCTTGTATAAACTTAGACAGTCTTGCATTAGCATGCATTTTTCTGAAGGTTATGACATCTGAAACTCAATGTCTGTCATTTAATGGCTTCATTCCTAAATGATTTGCTAGAAAACCACAAATTTTATGAGAAACAAACCAAAAATAAGCAGCAAATATCTATTAATTCTGCAAAGATATGGACAACTGAGAGGTATAGCTCAACCGGGGCTGTCTGAGTTTGCTACCCCCTCACAAAATCATGGTCAAATGGAGCCTCCCCCCCTGCAGCCATTCCAATGTCCCATTCCTTGGTTATTATGCCCCATTTACCATAAACACTAATGTGCATACTGCTTTACTTCTGCGATGATTTAGGATTTCATTTGAAAGTTTTATTTTGCATTTTACAGCACAAACCCCAATACATATCTGTTAAAGCAATGCAGTCTCAATGAAAATAGACTAACATTAATACTTCTCTGCCCTTGAAACTCACATGCATTGAAACAGCACTGAAACCTACTTTCAGAGAAAATACATTTTGCCAATTGCAAATATTAACTCTGGGCTGTCTTCAAAATCATAGGCCCCTCGAACGTAACATACACATGCTCTTTGATACACCTTCCTGACTGTATTACATTATATTCCTTGTACAATACAGTACAGTTGTTAAAGGGCATTTTAAATTTATTGTTTTGAAAATTTTTCCAGTAAACAAAGAAACAAAAGCATCCACCAATGACAAAATTGCCCAATTCAGAACATTTCCATCATAAAAAGTCTACTCAAGTCCACCAGTATCAGTAAATAATATACACAATCTCTGTAGTAAAATCCATATTGAAGAAATTTGTAACTAATAGAGGTTGCTGCTAGCAAACACTTTATATGTCATTGTTTAATCTACAAATAAAGTGCCTGTTACCCTTGAAGAATAAATTGCCTTTGTTGCATGCAGTAAAAATGAAAAGCTAGTAATACCGCAATAGAGAATGGATAGCAAACTGTTAACAGGTTCATAGTTACTAGGCATCTTTGCCAAAAGGACTGCAGCATCCACCCCCTTTACAACACAATACAGCATCAGCAATGCATTTATCTACTGTGGGAGTAGAACCCATAGCCTTCAGCATCTAAAGCAAGTACACTATCTGTTGTGCTATTGATGCAAGCAGACTAAACATAATCAGCACTAAACTTTTGCTCCCCTGCAGCTCTCAGCTCCTTGTAAAATCTACTCTACACTCAGCTGCATCTCTGAACTTTGCAGCACAAGAAATCTGGAAAAAGCCGAAATTTATTGGGGGGGGGGGGCAAAAGGCCAAACAACAGGGACACATTTTAAACATTGCTTGCATAATGTTTGAAAGTTGCTAGAAGAATAAAATGCTGCATTACCACCATACATTTCACTGCCACGTCTTGAACCCAGGGGACCCCGTGCAAAACAGTCAAAGCAACATACCACTACACCAAATCAGCTGTTTTGTGAAAGAGGAAGACTGAAACTTTACCATTTAGTGAATTCAGTTCTCACCATAGCACAGCTGTCAACCTCTTAGCACAAAAGACCTGAACAAAGCCAATAATGGGTGACTACAACCACCAAACATTCAGTGAATTCAGTTCTCACCATACCTCTCAACCTCTTAGCAAATAACACCTGGACAAACCCAGTAATGAGAGAATATAGCCCCCAAACAGTTTCAGTGAAATCAGTTCTTACCATAGCTCTCACCATTAGCAAAAAACCTGGATGAAGCCAATAAATACCTGGATGAAGCCAATAAATACCTGGATGAAGCCAATACTGGGTGAATACAGCCCCAAACATATTCAGTGAATTCAATTCTTACCATAACTCTCAACCCTAGCACAAAGCCTGGATGAAGCCAATAATGGGGGGAATACAGTCCCAAACACAGGGATACATTTCAAATATCCATCTTGTACACTTAGAAAATTGCTAGAATAAAAGCTTGCTTTTGTTACCATACACTTTCTGAAGAATATAAAGTCCGATATTGAAATGTGTCCATTTACATTTATTAACCAGGAAAGTCTGACTTTGAAAAAAAAAACAGCTAATTTTTTTAGCAGAGGCCCAGGGAGAAACACTCCAGACAGCCAAGAATAAAACCAGATAATAACATTTAGCTGTCAGGCAACAAGGACACAAATGCAGAAACCACAGATTTTATGAGGAACAGAAAAGGTATGAGGGAAAATCCTGCAATATTTTTACAAATGGTGGTGGGTAGGGAATTCAGGCTCTTGCCACTTGGGCCCAAGGTACAGGGTTCAAGCCTTATTCTCTACCCACCACCATGTACACCTGGGGCATTTTACACACACACACACACACACACACACACACACACACACACACACACACACACACACACACACACACACAACCTGTACGGGTCCCATCTTCCGTCTGCGTCTCTCAAACTCCTCTACCTGAAGGACCTTCCATTCCCACTCTCAAACAGCGATGATGTCAGCATGCCTACCTGCGACTGGACTGTTAGCACAGACTTCTTAAAGAAGAATGCACTATCTTCTGAACGTAAGAACGCACAAAAACAAAATAATTTTGTTTGCAATGATCTACTAGTCAGCCGATTCCAGGGGGGTGCAAGTGCACCCCCTTGCACCTGCCTGCGGGCGCCCTTGACTACAACACTACTTTCTACATGACTATCGGTATTCTGACAGTCAGCACTATAAGTTACAGAAATTCTTTTTATCACAAACAAGTCACAGGTGAAGGGAAACCCACACCATGTCTATGGCTTACAATTCAGTGAAATGAAATTCAGACAAATGAGTTTTCAGTATTTCCATCCACTAAAATCAGATGTAAACATTGGTGATAGTTTTGTACCCCTGATGTCTCCAGAACAACTTACCACTGGCATGCTGTTATTCCCAATTGCTGGCTCCCCCACCAATTGTTCCCTACCTTGCTTCCATGGACATCTATATGATATATGGCCCCACTGGTTACATTTAAAACATGTAATCCTTGATCCTAGCTATGTACCTGAACTATTGACTTCCCATGTTGCTGGTGGACTCTGTTGGGGTGATTTAGGCTGCCCACCATGGGTTCCCTTATATCCATGTGCAGCACTGGGTATCCCCTTCCTGTGCAGTGATGCCCTGCTTGCTAAGTAGAGATCCCCTTTTTCCCCAGCACATCCTCAGAGTTACACTTGTGGTCTGTCAACCAGATTCTAATGTCCTCAGGCAAAGTGCTAAGGGGTTGTTCCCTCACCAAAAGGTTTGCCAGCCCTTCAAAAGTGTTGACATGACACCTGCTCACTCACCTATAAAAATAAGTGCTCAGCAATATAATCACACACACTTTCATCTGTCTTGTGTCTATGCTCATGAAACTTTTTTCTGTAAGCTTCAGGTGTTAACTTAAAACATTCTAGAAAACAATGTCTGACTTTATCATAATTTAAACAATCAGTATCAGACAATTTAGAAACAGCATTTATAGTTTTGCTATGCAGTAAGGGGTTCAGGAACCATACCCAGAGCCCTTGGTCAATATTATACTGTTTACATACTCTTTTAAATATATGGATAAAACTATCAAAGTTATCACCCTCTGTGAATTTTGGATGAAATTTACTGACCTTTATTGCTTCTGTGGTTCAGTTATTCCCTTCCCCATTACCTCCATGACCCTGGTGAAGAGTCAGCATCTCCCTCTCATATTGATGCTGCTTCTCATGTTCTTCAGCCTCCAAATGCCACAGTCTCTCTGCTGATAATAATTCCAAACATTTGGCCTCCAGTTCAAGTTTCTTTAACTCCAGATAGATTTGTAAGTCCTCTAAGTAAAAGATGAACTGTCCTGTTTCTGAGAGCTGCAGATTCCCATCACCAGAATGGTCATCCTCCTGGTTGCTGATCTGAGCTGTGACCAAGGCTGAAATCATTACCTCTTTAGTCAGAGCAGCATGCACCAGTCCTTTGGCTTTGCACGCCTTGGCCAGCTGGTTCTTTGTCAGCTTGCCATAACCCTCTGCTGATATATTTGCCTGCTTTCCCTGACTATACTAATAAAAAAAATAAGTAAAAATACTGTGAAATGAAACTCTGAATGTTTACTTTGTGGCTGCTGAGAATACACACACCTTCAGTGACAACTGCCTACAGGCTACAGAAGTTCGATTACTCTCCACAACACTGCTCACTAATCTGTGATGTCCCCCCTGTGGGTCGGTAATCAAGGAGCCTGAATCCTCACCATTGACACTGTAGAGGAACATTCACTTAGAACAAAAATAGATACACATAGTATTTTCAGATGGTGCTCTCTACATCAAGCAAAATTTCCCTTAAGAGCACACAGGAAACACAGTCAGTCCTGGGTCTGGGTTTCTCATTTTGTCTCCCTCCAGGTCCCCAGTAAGACTCCCCACTGGCACAACTATAGGGTTGAGGCCTCAGCCGAGTGTCCAAGTCAAGTTATCCACCACTCTCTCTGTGAAACCAATGCTTCATGTTCCTGCTCCAAGCATCCAACACACACACTCTTGGAGATTAGATTTACACACACACATGCACATCTGGGAAAGTCTGGCACAGATTTACTAGCTATGCCCCCTTCTTCCTAGACTATAAGGTAGTTACTGCCACCAGACACTCCAAATCCAGCTACTCTAATGTTCTTACAAGGGTACACAATTATGCTGAGTGAAATTAATATTAATACAAATGGTGGCATTTTGACCAATGTAGTAAGGCTTTCAGGAGTGGCCATAGAGTCACCAAATAGATATGAGTACTCTCAAAGGCTAAGGTTAGAATATTGTCTAAAGGACCAGCCATAATGAAAAGTTTAAATATATTTAATAATAAATAATAAAAGAACAGGAAAATACTAAATATCAATTTACAATAAACACCAGAGTTTCATTCACAAGAAACATTACAGCAATGCAGATGAATAGATTCACACAGATACAGGAAAAACAGTACTTAACTAATCTCACTATATTTTTCTGACTGATCTGAAGAATTGCTATTCCCTGGTCACTTACTTGAGGAAGACAAGATGAAGTAGGTGAGGGGTCTTTCTATGTTAGGTTTCAAAAACAGAGTATGCTGAGACTTCAGTCTCTTCTAATATTAAAACATAATTTTTGCAATGGATTACAGAAAAATATGACATCCATCTGTTCATCTGACTTCTGGTTCCCATATTACCCCCATTCCTAGCAAATAACTGAGATTCTCGTACATATGTGTTACTGTACACACAGAGCTTTGCTAAGATCGTTTGCAGCTTCTGGAAGTCATAAAACCATGAAACACTTCCACTCTTCCTACAGTAGCTAATAAACCATTCTCTGGCACAGACATTTAATCTCTGGCTGCAATCAGAATTGTAAGATACAATCTTTATGGCCTAAATGCAGTCATTTAATTTCTTAATATTTTTCAAAGTTAGCTGGACTGAGATTAACCTTCCAGTATACTCCGTTAAAATATACAAATTTAATCAGTTACAATACAGTCAGCACCCACTGTTGGTACATTTTTTAACAAAAGCAACTTTACAAATACATTTTTCAGCACAAGCATCTGTACAAATCAGTTTGATATACAAATGACATATAATTCTTTACAAAACTCCAGCTATCTATGCTGCCATATGTTACACATCCGCTGCCCTACGTCTCCTGGCATAGCTGGCAATACCTCACAACATCACTGATGCCCATTTATTTTAGGCTTATCCAAATATCTTCAGCCAAAAGGTCGACAGATAGACAAACCTCTTTGCTGCTGCTGCTTCTGCCAGGGATCTCTTGATCACTCTCGCTCTCACTCTCATTATTCACTCTGTCTCACACTCACACACACACACAGTCTCTTCTGCTTTTATGCATGCATTCACTCACACAAGCAAACAAGGATATATACACACATACACATATATACACATACACACACACACACACACACACACACACACACACACACACACACACACACACACACACACACACGCACACACACACACACACACACACACACACACACACACACACACACACACACACACACACTTTTTTCTGTTTGATTTATTATTTTATACTGGCTAAACAGCAAAAGCTCTGCTTAGTGAGTGTAAAATAATAGCTCGACCAATCTCTTTCTCACCCTCATACAGGCACACATTCTCACTCACAGACATAAACACACACACACACATGCTTTTTTATTTTAATTTTTTCATTTTCTATTTTAAACATGCTAAACAGCAAAAGTACTGCTTAGCGAGTGTAAAATAATGGAGGCCATTACGTTTTTTCAGTCTGAGCTGCAATGAAGTGATGGACTCATTTTTCAGCGGGCATTACCTGTAGATTAGAATGTTCATTTTCCAATCAAGGTGCAATTTACAGGTCACCCATTCACTAAAGTCTATTAAAGCATGTCTGGCTGGATAAGAGTTACCCAACAACTGTACCTGAGCAGAAATGTTAGGGAGATGTGCATGAGTGTTCCATCCTTTGCAAGGTCCAATTTAATGTAAGCCAGGACCTGTAGAACAAGAGGGGTAAATATTAACTCTGGTAAGAAAAATGTGCAGCATAACAGTAATATGAGAATATAGAGCTATGTATCATTCAAGTACTACACCAAAAGTTGAAGAATTATGCTTTCATTTATATTGAATTATGAGTAGTTTTAATATTGCTGTTTCTTAGATTTAACCAATTCAAAGTCAATTCTGATAATTAAAATAAACTTTCCTTAGTAAAAGGATGAATCCATGACTGAAACTGACATTAAGCTTATCACAGCTACATATTTCTTCCCTTTATTTATTATTATGATAACTGAGTAAATCAAATGATCTATGGGCACGTCAACAATAACCTAGGCACAAGTCAAAAGTGTTACATAAAAACACATGCAAGGCTACTATGCACATAAAACAGAATGTGATACAAAGTAGTTCAGACAAATCTGAAGGCAACAAAATTATATTATTACAGCTGAAAGGAACTAACCAAAGAGAATGAAATTTTAAGCTAACCATGAGAACAAATATCTGAATTTGTTTCATGTTGAGCTTTTAGTCAATATTCTCTTGGGGAGAGTAATGTCCCCACAAATTATCACACTGATAACAAGGGCCTAAGCATGCAATCAGTCGTGAGGGACTTGTGCACCCAGGTTGATAGCAACCTGACTTTTGACCACCATATTGCCTTTATTGTATGGAAGGCTTTCTACATGGCCTGCCTCATTAGGGAGGGTATCTCATCCAAGGACAAGGATGTCATAACATCCCTGTACTCTTTCCTTATAAGACCCATTATTGAGTACAATGCCCCTTTTGGCATGTACTTCACAAAACACATTAAGCAGCTGGAGAAACCACAGAGGTTCCTCATCAGGAGAATCCAGAGCCTCAAACATTTACTCTACACAGACAGGCTAAAAGCCCTGCCCCTCTACTCAGTCTCATATAGACTCCTCAGAGGTGACTTCTGTCTGGCATACAAAGCAATCTCAGACCCCGCCTTGATGGGACTGCTGCACTCGAGTAACCTGCACGCATGACTTCAACCTGGTCTGTGACATCAGCAGGACTTGTTGGCAGGACAGATTTGTGTCCCAGAGACTCCCCTTCTGTGGAATAGATTCCCTCTCCACATCAAGTAGAGTACCTCATTATCCCTTTTTAAGCGCAACCTGGATAACTGGATTGGAAAAAGAAAATACACAACTGGGATTCCACCTGTGTCCCTGCTGGACAGGGGCATCAGGTGCTGACTTGTCAGACCATGGGCTAAATTCTTGGCTAGGCTTGTAAGGGCCTCAGGGCCAATAGCCTAGTAACTTCCTATGATCCTATGTGTACATTCATGCAGTCAGTGCACATATTCCATGATAAACGTGTTGCATTTACATATATACTTTTTCATCTGTATTGAAAGTAAACACTTAAACAGCCACAATATGCAGATTGCAAAAGGTCAAAATTATCCAATGCAAGAATGATGTGTACTGTTAACATCCTGGTATGCAAGTACATAGAACTGAAATGTGGTAAAAAAACACATACCAGAGTCCTATGTAAGTCATAAAATTACCTATAAATCTGTCACAGAAATGCATACATCGTTGTGTGCCTGCACCAGAACAGGTGCTCAGTAAGTATGCACATGGTAGTAGTCAGCAATGTCCATGATTTACAGTTGTTAGCTGTGACATGTACAGTGGGAGATAGCCAAAGTTTTAGTGATGTCATTCAGTAGACTAAGAGACACGAAAACAAAAAATATATGTCCTCAATGGACCGTGTCAATAATGTGCCCAGTTGAACATTGCCGATCAATAACATCATTATCATGCAACCAGCGAGAGAAAATGAATATTAGTAAAACACATAGTTTTGCTTTGGAACATTATCTAGTATGCATTCAATGAGTAGCAACACAGCACGACAACAGAACACTGTGACAGTCCCACACCAAGAAGCAGAGAGGATCCTGCCAGCAGAACTTCATCACAGCAAGATCTCTAAATTTACATGATAGGTAGATAATACCTTCTCCATTGTCATGGCAAATAAGGCTGAAAAACTATAAATCACCCACTGCCATGACAATCAAACAGTGGTACCACACATTGCCAACCCCAGGGTCAAAACATCTGCTATTGTGAAGTGATGTAGTAATTCCTATTTTGGGATCCTCTGCGTGGACAGTCCTAGCAAATAAATAGCACAGAAACAGTAAATAAAATGTCATCTACACGTGTCTGCAGCTTGCCATTTCTAATTAGCAGTACCAACGTCAGACACCAAAATGGGTTATATTTTGTGCAAAGTCATACAGCCTTCCTTTCCCTAAATGGACCGGTAACAGTAATTTGAACACCTAATTCGCTTCCCGTCAAACATCATCTTATACCATCAAGGAACTGGTAATATTCCATTATCATTAATCATTATGGATCAGGTCCTCATAGCTTTCTCAACAGCTAAGAACACCTCATCCATGGGTACAGACAACATACCAGGGTGCCTAATGATCAATATCAAATATAGCCTATCTGAACCTCTCCTTAGTCTTTTTAATCTAACCCACTCCACTCATTAAGTTCCTAAAGCCTGAAAAACAACCACTGTAATACCATTATACAAGAGTGATCCAAGCATATGCTCTAGTAACAATAGATCCGTTAGTGTCATTAGCCTCATACATAAAGCTACATATTGTCTTAGACCTTACTAATCTGGGCATTAAAATTCTGTTGTTCCTGGGCCTTCATTTGTCTCTTTAATCTCATTATTTCTTTGAAAATTTCAAAAGTCAGCCAAGCAGTGGGCAGCGGTTACAAAGTACATAGAGCCCATCTCAACCTGGCCAAGGCTTTTTGACACTATTCCACACACAGACATTTCTGACTGGCATGCAAATCTGAATATAAATTCTTATATTTTGCTGTGGGTACTTAACCGGTTATCTGACAGAACCTATGAGGTTAGAGCCACAGGTTTTACTTCTAAAAGAAAAAAAAAGTTACTCTTTGTCCACCTTGGACATAAAAGAAGGATTAGTAGGAAGACACACCCTGCCCCTATGAAAAACTAAGAAAGGAGGAACAGCCACGAAAACCTGCAGCTCAGATGCTCTTTTAGCTGAAATAAGGGCTAAAAGAAGAACAGTCTTCCTAGTACAATGTTGTAAGGAAGTAACGCAACAGGCTCAAAAGTAAATTTTTCAAGAACAAAACTAAGATCACAGGCAGGCAGAATAGGCTTCCTGAGAGGCTGAATATGAACGACTCCCTTAAGAAACTGTTTGACCTCAAACCTAGAGGCCAGAGAAGGAACTAAGGGTAGACAAGCAGAAATTGCATAAAGGTGTGCTTTAACCGAAGAATATGCCAACCCAACATGGACCAGATCACACAAATAAGAGAGAACCATAGGAAACAGCACTGGAAAGGGATTCTGGTTTTGAGAGAGGTACCAGACAGAACATCTTTTCCATTTGGACAAATATGACTTTCTTGTAGTAGACTTCCTGGCCTTCTACAGGACCTGAAGCATGTCCTCAGAAAAGAGGTACCTAAAAGGGATCAAAACCCTATCACCCACAGAGTCAGTTGAAGAGTGGACAACCGAGGATGGATAAGAGACCCCTTGTCTTGTGTGAGAAGGTCCACCTAGTGAGGTAACTGGTGGTGGTTGCCCCAGGCCAAGTGAGAAAGAAGGGGGAACCAGTGCAGTCTGGGTCAAAAGGGAGTCACTAAAAAGATTTTGGGGGACCCTTGTCTGATCTTGTGCAAAACCCTCAGAAGCAGAGGAAGGGGAGGGAAGGCATACAAAAACATCCCCTTCCAAGGAAAATTCAGAGTGTTCACTTTCCAAGCCAGAGGACTTAGGACTCTGGAACAGAATAGAGGAAGTCGTCTGTTCAGAGGGGAGGCAAAAAGATCTACATAAGGAATACCATACCAATGGACAATGTCCAGAAAGATATCTCTGTGAAGCATCAATTCATGAGCTTGTGTGCTGGACTTGTTTAAAGAATCTGCCACTGTATTGTTCTCTGAGGAAATATAAACAGTCTGAAGAGTCACTTGATACTTGACAGCTAGATCCCAGACCTGAAGAATTAATCTGCAAAGAAGGTAGAACCTTGTTTGTTGACAGACCACATCACTGTGGCATTCTCCGTAAATACTTTGAAGGGCCTGGAGTGAA
Source organism: Protopterus annectens (assembly GCF_019279795.1). Classification (NCBI taxonomy): domain Eukaryota; kingdom Metazoa; phylum Chordata; order Ceratodontiformes; family Protopteridae; genus Protopterus; species Protopterus annectens. The sequence continues at coordinate 569,081,810 of NC_056733.1, read as the reverse complement.
GGAGGGTATGAAAGGCCTGAAGAGTTAGAGGTAGATCCCTCATCTCCTTGTTGTTGATGTGGTCTGACCTCTGATGAGGAGGCCAAGGACTCCAGACCTTGAGTGAGCTGAGGAAAGCTCCCCACCCTCTGTCTTAGGCATGCAAAAAGAGCTCTTGAGTTAGAATTGGAGGCTGGAAAGGAAGCCCCAGGTTTAGAGAAAGCTGATGAATCCACTACTGAAACTTGAGATTGAGACAGGGAAGGATGGGAACTAGGAAGGCCAGTGGGGTGACAATGCTGAAGCCATACAGACTTGAGGTACCACTGATCCTTTATCATATGGAGCCTGGTCAGAGGCAGAAGCTATGACTCTGAGAACCCTGAGAACCCTGAGAAAGTCCCTGGCCATTACTGAAGCCCAAGTTAGAAGAGACTGGAAAAAAGTAATCAGAGATAGGGCATGGGGGCAGGCAGGGATGCCAGCATAAGAATGGTCTGGATCCTGCAACCAAGATAAACATGATGCTGTGAAGGCGTCAAGACTGATTTTTGAAAGTTTATGGTGAACCCCAGACTCTGCAGCAGGAAAATAGTAAACTGGAGGTCCTGAAGCAGAACCTTAGGGATTGAGGCCTGAATGAGCCTGTGGGCTTTTGCCAGCCTCAAGAAAAACTTCCAGGGAAGACTAGACAGCAGCTGCATCAGACCTGAGTTTTTGACCTTTTACTTTGTCGGCAGCTGACCCTCAAGACAGGAAGACTCCACCATAGCACCTTGAGCCAACAACTTAATACATTGGTTTTCAAGGTAAATAGACAAGGAAGAGAAATGATAATGTAGGATCCTAAGGACAAACACTTGGCATATAGAACATTGTGTATGGTCATGAGAAGCACCCAAACAGAACAAACACTGCTTGTGATTATCGTTAAGGGGAATCTGCCTCCCACACTGACATTTTCCCTTTCTGGATGACAGGTAAACCAACAACGCTAAAATAAAAGAGAGGATAAGGAAGAACCACAATGGGGTACTTATCTGAAAAACAACTCAATAACCAGCACAGAAGAAGGGCATTCAGACTGGTGGCAAAGAAGTTCTAAAGTGAGTGCAAGTAAAGGGGAGGCTACAGTGAATCCTGGGAGACAGAACACTGTCTCACTCCTGATTGATTATAGACCTATGTCTTCTGGAACTGTGACTTGATGTGTGCATTAGTATCAAGTCACAGCCAAACACTACAAAAATGGTAATCATAGCTTGTTGTCCAGGTCTATCCAGTAAGTACATTGATCATGAAATATCGTTAACAGTGCCCACCTAGCAAACCATGATGCCCAATGGTATTCATGCAAATGACTGATAAATTATGGTTGCAATTAGGAGATACTTACAGCAACAGTATAAACAGTAAAACCATTTGTGTAACATTCGTAGAAAAATATAAAATTGTGGTGGTGCAATATGTGTATATAAAAATTATAGACTAATACGACAGGATGACTTACATATAAAAACATATACATACAGTGTGTGTATGTTAATGCTTAAGAGCCCTGGCGCTTAAATAGGGTTTAAGGAATACTCTATTATTCAAGCCGGGTGCTTTATCAGCTTCTATCCGTAGAATCCAGTTCTGCTCTAGGGATTCTGTTCTATTGTTTAAGTTACCTCCCTTCCTATTTAATTATACATTCTCCAATACTAAAAACTTGAACCTATGTATTGGGCCTTCTCTCTCTACATGCATTGCTAGTGCACTAATATCTTTCACATTCCTAATATTATTTTATAATTGTTTATTTGATTGGTTAACTGATTGTTTAATTTTGAATGTACTTAAATTTGCTTTTTGATGTTTTTTATTCATTCTGATGAAGTCCTTGGACGAAAGCGGTGAATTAAATTTTACTACGCTAGTGGTCTTGTATTATTCTATATTTGCCTCTCATTGCTGCATCTGTTGTGGTTCCTTTTTGTTTTACACATTCCTAATATCCCTCATATGCTCAAGAATCTTATCTTTAAGAGGTCAATTGGTTTTACCTATATAGAATGCAAAGCAGAAGGTACAATAGCTGAAATAGATGACATTCTTGGTACGACAATCAGCATAAAAGTTTGTTTCTAACGTAAAACCTTTATGGGGCTGTGAACAACAGGTGTGAACTACTAGAGTATAACCTACACCCTTTACAGATGTATGATGCAAGCAAGCATAATACTGAACATAGAGGATTATGACCAGGTCATTGACTATAACCTGCTTATTATATCTGTGAGACATGGATGCAAAGAAATTTGAGGTGAATCTTGGCATCCATTTTGAGAACACATAATTTAAGGTTATGATCGGTGACATGATCTTAATTGTTTGTAGTGTATGGAGCTTTATCCACTCCATGTACTATTGGTTGCAGGCGAAAAAATAGCAAAGTGTTTTGCCGGTTTTCAAAGCTGGCAAAACACTTATCAAGTGCTGGCTGAACCGTAGCATAACACAGTCCCTCACATTTACATTCACCTCCATACCTCTCAGTAGTCCAGCTTTTTGCAGAACATCCAGATTATTGCTTCATATTTTTGGTCTGTTCCTCATAAAATCTGTGCTTTTCAGGAAAACCACAGAGGCTTGAAGTCACTAAATAATGACAAAACATTTTGAGTTTCAAAGTTCATATCCTTCAAAAAAATGGATGTAACACATCCTGTTATTGTAGCAACTAAGTTTATTTGGGGACACATTACCGGTACAGACAGAACGCAGAAACAAATCCTTTTATTTCTGCCCCTGTCATTTACTAGTAAATACTGGTGGATTTTACTGACTAGCAGTAGATCTGACCTTAACAACGTCAGCACGGAGTGCTTAAAAGTTGTTAAAGCAGATCGCATGACACACTGGCACTTAACTGGTTTGTCTTTTACTGAATATCAGAGCATAATCACCACACTCCATGCACTACATTAACATTGCCATACTTACAGTTACAGAGAGGTATGCTCATGCAAGTTTGCACATGGATATGATGCTTGCTTATTTATTTATATTTGTTTACTGGAGTAGTGCACAGATCTCAATGGACCATTTGCATGTACATCCTGTGGGAACAGGATCATATAAGAAATAAACAAAACATATTTATAGATACAAGAAAATGCTGCAAAAATATGCTACATTTAGTTCAAGAAGCAGTTTACAAAGTCAAAATATGGATGGAAAAATGGAATCATGCTTAGCAGGTCTTTTTGAATAAGATGTAGCCATAATGACTGAGATAGTTTATGCTACAGGTGTAGCAACATATCATTATATAGACAGGTATGAAGACATTAGCAGAGGCAAGTGAGAATAGTTGCAGGAAAGGATACTGTGGGGGGGTAGAGAGAGAGGTATGCAGAGGGAAGAGGAGTAAAAAGAAGTGTGAGATGCAAAGAGAAGAGGGAGATAGGAAGTTTGAGAGGCAGTAAGTAAGGGAATGACAAGATGAGCAAAGGAAGGACACAACAGGGATAAACTGCTGTGACAGAGCTGCAGGGTTCATGTAATGTGACCTTTGTGAGTACAGCTGCACTTTGGGTGAAGAAGTGTTCCGTGAGCTGCTGTCTGAAATCCGAGTACAACTGGACATCTCTGACTGAGAGTAGACTGAACTCCCATTATTTAGGTGCTAGGATGGGGAATGCATGGTCAGCAGCAGCCCTTTCCACAGTATTGTAAATTATTGTGTACCTCTCTGTGAGCTATGTCTTGCGAAATAGCTGATTCTGTTCTGACATAGTGTTTCAATCTACTCAAATAAGTTTGTTGCTGTGGCATCCTTGATGTGTATTTTTGCATCAAACATAGCAGGTCAGTTTTACATAGCACTAATATATATTAGTGTGCACAGTATATATGCTAATGAAACTACCAGTGCCCATAAATCATTATGTTTCACAGAAGCATATTAGCAACATAAGGTGTATTCATGTTTTTCTGCCCATCACCAATATGTCATTCACTCATCATACTACATCACTGTGTTAAGGTGTGCTAGTAGTGATTCAAAGTCCCATGTGGGGCGTGGTTCTCAGGCTACCATTCTATATTGCTCTAGACTCATGTCAATGGCTGCCAATACAAATACCTCATGGAGAGTGCTTGTCTGGTATGTTAAGAAGAGCAAATCAGGAATGAAGGAAAGCATTTTAAAATGCCATAATAGCACTGACATTACTATGAGGATTGGAGGAGGAGGGATACAATAGACACAAGGGAAAACTCCATAAAGTGCCCTAAGGCACAGAACAGTATAATGGGGAATGGGGAGGGAATCATTGGGCACACTGTAAAGTATGGTAATGCTACCAAGTGCAGTACATGGTTTGGGAGTGGGGCAACCACTGAACACTGGGGATAAAGTGAAGTACTGTAACGACACAGAAAATCACAGGGGTGATCAGCAGTGAGAGGAACAACTCCACCACCGGGGGTGACTCTTTAAAGTGGCTTAACAGCACCTACATCACAATGGAGATCAGGAGTGGAAGGATACACTAGAACACCAGGGCCTAGTACATTTAGGCCGTAATGACACTATAGTATTAGAGAGATGGGGGGAACCATGTGAGGGTAGGGACAGTATTGAGACGGCCATGGTGATGCAGCAGTTGGCATTGCCGCCTCACAGCAAGAGGTTCTCCGGTAGATCCTCCACTGGGGTGCCTTCTGTGTGGGGTCTGCATATCCTCCCTGTGGTTGCGTGGGTTTCCACCGTGTGCTCCGGTTTCCTCCCACATCCCAAAGACATGCTGTTGGTGGATTGGACACTCTAAAATTGTCCCTAGGTGTGAGTGCGTGCGTGTGTGTGCCTTCTGTGGAAGGTTGGGTGCCGGGCTGGCAACTCGACACCATAAAACTCCACTGCCAATCATGAGCGGACAGGTGATCCGCTGTGGCGACCCCTAACCAGGAAAAAGCCGAAAGAAGAAGAAGAAGAAGACCAAAGAGCACTTTAAAAGTCACTGGTCCTGCCACTGCACTCTCCCTCCTTAAACATCCCCTACTTCCAATACCTTAATCTACTTTCTGCCCTTAACTCACTCTTCTCACTAGCTCTCTCTGATCTTCCTTGAATACTCTTTCTACTGTCTTCTAAATTATATTAAGCAAATCACCCCAGATAAACATTCTATTGTAATTGTCTTGTCTTCATGCAACCACATCATGATAAAACTGGGTTTTTGTAACCACTTACCCCAAAAACTATATTCATCTTAATGACATATTTCTTTTCTTTTTATACATCTTGAAATAGTTTTGCTATACTCCTGATTATTGACACTGTATACCATTGTATTGCTACTTAACGCCTTGTAATAATCTTGTAACATTGCTGTTTAATGCTAATTTATAATGAAAATTGTATAATATGTTGGAGCTTTTCTCCCTGGGCCTCCACTGAAAAAGGTCTCTTCAGCTCAGTCGGACAATCCCGGTCAACAAATGCAAAATAAATAAATAAATATATATACATGTTTGTGAGAGAGTAACTGGAGGGAGGATTCAGCTGTATACACAAACAGCAGGTTACTAACAGATTTTAAGATCAGCCATGACCTGTATGTCACAATAGTAAATGCAATTCAGGAAACATGCAAATTAGCCAATAGTGAGGTCATTGTGGCTACCATGCTCTGAATCACAAATGGCTGTAAGGCTCATGCTAGGATCTTTAATGAATTCCTAGGAATATTTTTCTTCATTATGGAAAGGAGTGTTAGGTGAGCACCATGCAAGTCTTTTTTTTTTTTTTTAATTCAGACTTAACTATCAGTTCTGATCACACTGCTTTACTTGAAAGAGAATTAAAACAGCAGTGAGTTGCTTCATATACTCTGAGCTATCACATGAAACTACTGATTTAAAAAAATCCACCAGGGTGCCCAGATACTTGAGAATCTGCATCAGAGCTGAATCTCAGACCGGACACCGAGGAGCAAGATATCAAGAAACAGAATCCGTAGGGGAGGGAAGGAGAGTGCACTGAAATGTCCTCTGTTTGAAGCTCCCCAGTTTAACCAAACTAGGAATTCCAGTATTTAAAGAACCACAGTGAAGCAGTTACAAGACTAAAACACGTATGGAAAGTTTCACCTGATAATGAGTGTGTGTACATATTATGTTTATTAGCTGCTTTCTAACTAATGGGTAGCCACGGCGGTGCAGTGATTAGCGTTGCCACCTCACAGCAAGAGGTTCTCCGATTTGATTCTTGGCTGGGGTGCCTTCTGTGCAGAGTCTGCATGTCCTCCCTGTGGTCGTGTGGGTTTCCTCTGGGTGCTCCGGTTTCCTCCCACATCCTAAAGACATGCTGTAGGTGGATTGGACACTCCAAATTGGCCCTAGGTGTGAGTGTGTGCATGTGTGCCTTCTGTGGAAGGTTGGGCACTGGGCTGGCACGTCAGCACCATAAAACTCCACTGCCAATCATGAGCGGACAGGTGATCCACTGTGGTGACCCCCTAATTGGGAAAAAGCTGAAAGAAGAAGAAGCTGCTTTCTAACTAATAACATCACTGTTTACAGTATGTCCATATTCAGTAGCATGCGCTTATGCATGCACATATACAGCTTAAGGGGTATGAAGAATTACCCTCTGCTCCTAATCCTTACCCCATCCCAGATCTTCCAGAAACACAACAGTGCAAACACAAAATAATATAGCACCCCAGAGAGAACAAATGTTAGCATCTAGTTACTGCAACCATACAGCGCAGGCAGCTGATACATACCACAAAGCAATTAACTGCACACTTTCTGTTTAATATCTTCATTCTTTAAGGTGTGATCTATGCTCTTCAGTCACACAGTTAACTGTTATTCATTCATTCATTCTGCAATATCCACTTTATTCTGTCCTGTGTTACCAGGGAGCTCGAGCCTATTCTGGCAATATAAAGCAAGAATAAATCCTCAACGGGACACTGTTGAGGATTGTAATTCACACTCTGGACACACAGCTACTGGCAGTTTAGAGGACTGCAGTTCATCTAACAGCATGTCAAAATGATGTGGAAATTGTAGCTTCTAGTAAAAACATGTACAGAATTTGACAAAATGCCTCTCATCATAAACTGAAGTGGAGAACAAACAGTTTCAAATCTGTAAAGTTAACTGCTTCACCTGTACCCCCCCAAGATGCACACACACATTATATCCCCCACAAACACATGGGATTTAGCATGTAAGCCATGGGTTTGGCATAATTGCTAATATGCTTACCTCACAGACAAGAGGTACAGGGTTTGAGTCTCATTAAGGGAAATTGGCTAGGCATAAAAGGGTCCACAAGGGCAGCTAACCTAGTACATACCTATGAAAGCACTACTACTATATCGGGAATGGTTGTTTTGTGGTTGGAGGTTTTCATAATGATTAAGGTATTTACCTTAGAGACACAAGGTGCAGGGTTCTTTCTCAAATGGGATAACTGGCAAGGCTTAAAATGGCCTACAAGTGCAGTTAGCCTAGTACTAACCTATAAGCTTTACACACACACACACACACACACACACACACACACACACACACACACACACACAGACACACACACACACACACACACACACACACACATATCGATTCCTATCAAAAAAACAAATTACCATAACTTTGAATGTCAAAACAATGAGACCAGAATATTGAAAAGTAAAGAAGCCTCACATCAACGAAATTCAAAATACTGAACAAGGCAGGTGGGGTATTGTGTGAGATCACCGTACATCTGGGTTTGGGATCTTGTCCATTCCCAAATGCATTGTGATCTTGGCGGGGAGTATATATAATTCGCAAGGGGTGGGGGTGCAAAAGGGCTTGCCCTCTGCAAAAGCTTCTGGCTTTGGTGTACTGCAATGCTAGCCTAATGTGTGCCTGTTCAGTGTTCTGACTTTCACAGATGTGAGGCTTCGTTACATTGCACTTTCATCTTCCAGTCTCACTGTTTTGAGGTTTGATGATGTGATAATTTGTTCTTTTGATAGGGACCAAATTTATACATATATATATATATATATATATATATATATATTTTATATCAAATACCGAACTCTTCAAACAGTGAACAAAAAACAGTGATCATTTTAGGTTGAACCTAAAAAGATCAAAATCTACAAAAAAAAAATAATAATATTTTTTTCATTGAGGCAAGTCTTACACACCCCCTAATCCCCTGCTAATTATATATACCAACTCTGAGATTGCACATCAGCAAAATAAGAGCAAATTTCCTGACCCCACTACAACATGATTTAACACAGAAAGCATCCAGACAAAAGGGCAATGGAGTTCAACATAATTAAAAGGAATCACACTCTATTGTCACTGTGACAAACCTAGTAAGAGTCTTGCTGAAGGATGAGATTTACCAACTAGTCCTAACTTTTAATGAGATTAAATGCACGCTTAACTGGTGTCTCAAACTGCATTTTAAAGGTGATTTTGCAAGTATTTCATACAGCCTGTTAATTTCAAATCTGTTTGTTCTTTGTATAGAGGATTTAGGAATGTTCCATTGGTCAGTTTCTGGCCCATTAGCATTTTTTTCTATTACTTGGCTTACCTGCTGTTTATGATGTTTAAAATTATACTGTAGGGGCTGACACTAAGTGCAAAGTGCTGGAGGTGGTGATCTTCAAAAGGATTCATATTCCATTCGTGTATGGGTTATTAATAGAAAAGTGACATTTCATATCATTAAAACAACACTTTGGATCTTTGATTTAAAGGTTAACCTTAAATCAGATATTTGCATAAATGCCTTTGCTCTCTCAAATGTTCAGCCAAGTGAATCCAAAACTTCTGATAGTTGCATTTACAGCATCAGAAGTTTTAATTGTACTGAACATTTCAAATGCTTTTGCAATCATATTTAATCATACCATAAACCTCTTTGTAGAAATTAATGAATTAAACGCTGTGCCAGTCATCTGAACATTTGAGACCAGAATAGGAAAACTGATGCTATGGTTTGTTTTCAGGTGTGACCTACAGAAATAGTAAGAAACATAGGTTATGTATAGAGATGACCATAAATTTGAAAGGCACGTGATATCATTGGCTCATTACTGAATTTTGGGAGGTTGATTAAACTTGCAAGAAAATTCCTTAGACATGTTTCTGGAAACTTCACAGAATATTTAACTTCCAGCTAAATAATACCTAGAAGCAGAAATGGCAGCTGACTTTAAATTCAAAACATGATGAAGCTGCAGGGAGCCAGAGAGTGGGTAAAGGTAACTGGAATAAACTGGGACTACAACAGGGCAGGGTCTGCTTTCACCATGGTTACAGATTAAAAAGGACGGATCGTGTGCCACTGCACATGCAAAGTAGCTGCCAAACTTCAGTAGATCATATATCACTGTCCATTTCTATACCATGGTATTCTCTGCGTATAGCTGTATATGTATGTGTATGAATGAATTTTATATACTACATGGATAAAAATTCAAACCAATAAATATGCAAATGTCTATCAAAGAAGCAGTACTGTACTGCTGAAATTATATCAATTATTTATACAAAATGAATCATAGATCATAGGAAGTTCCGTGGCTAATAGCGCTAGGGCCCTTACAAGCCTAGCCAAGTTCTTACCCTTATTTCCATGATCAGCACCTATTCTATTGCCCCTGCCCAAGAGAGACACAGGTGGAACCCCTGGGGTGAATTTATGGTCACTCATCCAATCATCCAGATTGTGTTTGAAGAGGGCCAATGAAGTGCTCTGTTTGGCATGAAATGGAAGTCTGTTCCAAAGGTGTGGTAACCTCTGGGAGACAAATCAGTTCCTCCAGCAGGTTTTATTAATGTCACATACCAAGTTAATGTCTTTATTGGGAGTAACCCATGTAGCATTTGTCTTTCGGATATGAAGCATTTCCTGAAAGCAAACCATAGGCATTAGACACCTGTCCTACATGGACAGGCACAAAAGACTCCAGCTATTCTCTGTCTCATATCGCCTACTTAGAGATGACCTCTGTTTGACTTACAAAGCCATGTCTGACCCAGCTCTGTTATAAATGCTACATCTAAAGAAATCCCAATCCCTCCACACCACACGCTCCAGGGACCTCAAACTCATTACCACAATCAACAGAACATGCTAGAGGGACAGGTTCCTCACCCAGAGACTGCCCATGCTCTGGATTAGACTTCCCATAAATTTCAAGGAAAGTACCTCGCTGACACTCTTCAAGAGAAATCTTGATGAGTGGATGGATAATAGAAAGTTCACCCCGGGGATCCCTCCAGTGGCTCTACTTGATAGAGGCACTGGAAACTAATGTCGGGTGGCACGATGCCTGTGCACTTCTATGGGTTAGGCTTATAAAAGGCTCCAGGGCCATCAGCCTAGTACACACCTATGAATCTATGAATAACACATGGTCAAAGATTGCCTTATATGCAAGGCAGAGATCACCTCTGAGTAGTCTGTATGAAACAGAAAAAATGACAGTGATTTATTTTAGCAATCTATTTAGCTATATCATTTATTTTATATACCAAACTCTTCAAACAGTGAAAAAAACAGTGATCATTTTAGATCAAACTTAAAAAGATCGAAAATGCAAATACACACATGCACACACATATATATTACGTGCATGTAAGAGTGTGTGTGGGTGCTATTGTAAAGGTCAGTTGTGTGTTAGGTCTATAGCTGTTTAGTCGATCGCATATGATTGACTAGGGAACTAATCAATAGGTGTGTGAGCTGCACAAATTCAGAGATTGGTAAATTTCTCCTTACCCCTTGTTTGTGCGATGTAAGAGTTAGTATATATATAATTAGCGGTGGGTGCAGGGGGGCTTGCCCTCTACAAAAAGTGATGTTTTTGTTAGTTTTTTTGAAACATAAATTTTGCATGTGCCAAGGCTGTTTCTTGGAACATGTATACTGTGTCAAGTACCTTGTTTTTAACCTTTTGCAGTTTATATTGTTGCAGTCACCACTAGGGGTTTTAAGTTAAATGTAGTACACCTATATATATATATATATATATATATATATATATATATATATATATATATATATATATATATATATATGCATATATATATTCAGTGTTTCATGTTGGTGAGTATCAAACTCAGAGCCGCAGTAGAGACAAGACTAAAAACCCTATTGGCAAACCAATGGCCAGTAAGTGTTTTGAATATACTGAGACTAGACACCTTCCTGATTTCTATAGAGAGATTATTCTACAATTTCCCAGCCCTGTGATGAAAATAAATTTTTCCTGAAGAAGAGTGTCACACTGACATGTTTACATTAAAAAATATATATATATATATATATATATATATAGAGAGAGAGAGAGAGAGAGAGATTTTTTTCTGGTTCTCTGACTGCACTGAATGAATTTGAGACTCAAAGTGTCTGATAATAAAGCATTTTTTAAACATTTGTATTAAAGAGCAAGTCCTCTCTAACCAATCTATAATGAAAGGAGAACAGAGATTGTTGTTCAAGTCTATTTCTATAACTAAAACTCTTTAACACCATCAATCTGTCTTGCAAAATACTTTTGAAATCTTTCCAGCCTGGATGTATGGGCACAGTTGTAAACACAGGCATCACCGCAACATTCTATATGGGGCCTTTCTACAGCCTAGTAAAGTGGTATTAAAGTTCTTTTATCATCACTAAAGATACTAGAATAACAGGATTACACAGTAATCAATGTGTTTTTGTAAGGGTCAGTGTTAAATTGGGTCATATGTGGCCAAATGAGATATCAGCTGTTGGTTAAAGACCTACACCATCAGGTGTCACATTTATTCTTAACAATAACAAATCATTTTAACCCCCACCTTGATTTCCTATTGTCTCAGGGAGATTAATGACAGAGCCTATTTCTAAGTTTTTTGAAGCCTCTGTTACCCCTGATTCTGACCGAAGGGTACCAAGAGAACATTGAAAGCTGGTGCAGAACTTAACAATTCACTGGACAGTATGTGTGTACCTCTATTCCATATTCAGTAGGTTACAGGGTAGATAATAATGATTACCAAAAGCTGCAATTTAACATTTTTCTAATGAAGTTAATTGAAATGATTCTAGCTAGAAATGTTTTAAGAATATTTTCAAAATCACTGCTACCCACACTTGTAGTACTCCAATAAGGGCTGTTTTGAGCTCAAATATATCTATGATCAAGCTTTGCCTTTATATCTTCCAGCACATATTGTAGGGTGATTGCTGAATAATTTGGACAGATAACAGAAACAAACATCAGAAATGTGTGGATTTTTTTATAAAAATGAGTGGGGCATTAAGTTTGCTGTTAGGGTAGAACTGTTTAACATCAGTGTTATAGATGTAACTATTACTCAAGGTAATGATGATATATTATTTATTTAAGGATACAGGAAACTGTTATCTGAAAATCTTACCCAAAACTTATCCCCTCCAACTTTCTAAAAGCTCAGTATATAGGAATCAAGAAAATTTGCTCATATTCTCAGGACTGAATATAATGCCCTCTTTGGCATGCATCTGTCCAGACACATGCAACAACTGGAACACCCACAGAGATACCTTGCTAAGATGATACAAGGTCTAAACAACATATCCTACATGGATCAACTCAAAGCCCTGTCACTATACGCAGTATTCTACAGATTGCCAAAAGGTGACCTGTGTCTGGCATACAAGGCATCCTCTAACCCAGTACTGTTGGATTTCCTGCACATCAGCAATTCAAATGGCATCAAAAATACTCAGTATTTCACTAGTGGCCTAGTGCAATGTATATATCTGTTAATCTGTGTAACTACAGTGCAAGATAATTTTCTTTGTTTTTTTGTTACACATTTCAAAACCACAGTCTTGTTTCTGGAGGTTTTCTCCCCGGGGCTCCGCTGAAAAAGGGCACTAGCTCACTCAGACTATCTTGGTCAATAAATAAATTAATTAATTTGCATCCTAAAATATAAAGTAGGATCCTGGGTAAATACATGTACAATTTTAGATTTTTATAACTTCGGTGTGATAAGAATCACAGTGCCACACTGCCACCTCTACCCTATCACCTGAAACAATCATAAAACCGTGTATTTTTTTTTCATTACTACAAAGTCTCATTTTCATCTCATGTCACAACTCTAGCCATCATTTTAAATAACTAATTAAAGCCAGATTAAAAGTTAGTCCTGTTTTTCAAAGGTTTTAACCATAGGATGATAATGGGAACTAGAGTAGTGATGAGAATTTACTAAATTTATATCATCCCTTCTAGAAAGATCCGCATCCCTGAACCAATACTTAAAATTCAGTTTTCTACAAAATTCCTTCACTTCCAAAACATTCTGATATAAAGAGGTATAACAAGTTGATATAAAACTCATTCCCCTTACTGAGTACGTTAATCTGATCAGAAGTTAATGCAGCAGTGGAAATACTTATTGCCAAACCACCACAGTGCTGATTACAGTTCACTTGCCATGACAAAGGTATTAATAAAACATATTCAAAATTCTGTTTTTAATTCTCCTACATGTATCTGCCCCTTCTTTAACGCCATGCTATTTCCCACCAGACTGACAACAATTAAATGACGTCCCTTATTCTCCTGGGTCAGTAACTAAGGAGCTTCAGTCTTCACTACTGACTCCAATATACCACTGCCATTTTAACAAAAGTAATATCTCACAATTTTCCATAAGACCACAAAAGGAACATGCCATAATTTTCTGGGACTGGATTATGTATCTCTGTACACCCAAATGTATTTTCTTATTACACACTTCAGGGCAAAGTGTCCCAGTTTAAGACCTCTGACACACTCACACTCAAAATCTCACACATCCAAACACTTCTGAGAAAGCCTGACAGATATCCAGCTGTGTCTCTTCCCCAATATAAATACAGAAATGCTGCCACCAATCAGAGGGTCTTCATGCCCAATTTTCAAAATATGCACAATATCCAAACAAGTGCAACAGGGAATCAATCAAAATACTGATCGAGCAGAAAGTGGCCCGGCTGGAGGAGGTAATGGTTTAACTACTGACTTGGTTTCAAAACTTAAATACTTTGATTCTTGTTTAATTAAGGTGAAGAAACTGAAGCTTGAGATAGCTTATTTCGTGAATGTCTCAAGCATAAAATTGTCCCAAAGGGTTTAATGTGCCATCATTTTCCCACGGGCCTAGAGGCTAAATCGGAGTTTCACAATGAGCTTATCGTGTTGTTTGATAGGCAAGGATTAGAACTTATTGAACTTATAATTAAACATTATAATAAATGGGTGGACAATATGATCAAGGTTATAATGGATCTGGATACAAACATCAAAACTGATTTAGACTTCGACCGTTATAAATACGAAAATAATCGTAGGTTTTCTAGCATTGACCAACATATGCTTAAACTTAAAGCGAATAAAATCAAAAAACTTGAAAGAGACCTTGTTGCATATGAACAGGGGACAGCTTACCAATGCCGTCAGGGGCCCAAGTGTTGCAAGGATTAAACCATACATTAAATCAGGTGACCACAGGAGCTGTTGGTACCAGCAAACATACCTTTAACAACAGAGGCAACCTTAATGGTTTGGGTAATGACATTTTAACCCTTGGTGATGATTTGGGAGACTGTCTTGATGACCCAGACCTAAATGAAGTAGTGGGGGTCAGGAGGAGTGAGAGACTATTGAATGCCTACCGAGTGCCTAATGGCTCTCATGCCCAACCAAATGTAGTTTGCAATCAGAATTTTCAGCAGGGCAACTACACAGGTGGCAGAGCGAAACAAAAGAAGCCCCAACAATACAGTAAGAAGAACAATTACAAAAACAACACATGGAAGAACTAGGCCTAAGTGGGTTATCAGCCACTATGGTAAAGTTATCAGAAGTAGATAACCAAGAGTCACAACAGGGTAGTCATGATTTGGATGCCTGTGAAGTAGCAAACCATGAGAGTGTTGGCCCTTTAGTGTTTACCAATCATAAAGGTGACTTTAAAGTTTACAATTTTTCATCGGTGACTATTACACCAGAGATGGATGATTTTCTATCCAAAGGACATACCTTTGTCCATAAACAAAAACTGGATCTAGTTAGGACGATTATTGACATTAAGCTTTATGTGAGAAAATTGAATCTGTCCCTATTAATGGGCAATAATTTAAATGTTTTAACTAATGATAGTGTTTTTTCTGTTCCTAGCATTTTTAACCTTCCCTTACACCCAGTGTTACAAATGTTTGAACAGATTTGTGAGCTGGATGTGAGGCAAATTCCTAAAACTAGTTGCAAGAAGGATGTAAATTCAATACTTCCCAGGAGGAAAAAGACTACCTAGATTTTATTAGCTCACAAGACATTCTTGTATGTAAACCAGATAAGAGGGGTGGATTGGTGGTATTTGATAATCTAGATTATGAGAGACGTATGAAGTTACTTTTGGATTCTCTGGCATAACAGCCTAGTTCTCGATCGGAGACAAAGCTTATCACCTCATTAAAAATTGTATCAATGATTTATTTATTGAGGGAAGAATTGAACAGAACATATGTAATTATTTAACCATGTCTTTCCCTAGGTCACCCTACCTATTTGGTACTCCTAAAATACATAAGTGCTTGGATGATCCACCTATGCTTCCATTAGTGGATGGACGAGATTCTCCTACGTACCCTCTTGATAAATTTATTGAAAACATATCAAAGAAATATTTGAAAACAGAGATGCAGTTGTGTAGGGACTCCTGGTCATTCTTAGAGGAGAGAGATAAAATGGAGTACAAGGACGAGTACAACTTCTTAACAGTAGATGTTAAGGACCTCTACACCTGCATCCCTCTCTTGTTGGGTATTGAATTGATCACCTTCATATTAAAAAGCAAAATGGCATCCAACAGGGAAATTGGTTTGGTTACGGAACTATTAGACTTGGTCCTGATTAACAACTTCTTCATGTTTGGGAAAGAATTTTATTTACAAAAGATCGTTGTAGCTATGGGTTCCTCATGTGGGGCCAGTATTACCAACCTTGTTATGGTTTACTGGGAGATTGAGTTTATTTTTAAGAGTGATGACTTGACCAGGTCTATCATATATTATACTCGCTTTTTTGGACAATATTTTCATCTTGTTCAAAGGCGACTCCCAGGCCAGCATAGAAATGTTGACTATTTCAATCATACAACTGATTTTCTTCAATTTACATCAGCATTTAGCACTGAAGCAATAGCTTATTTAGATATTTGGTTGTTGAAAAATAGAGTTCAAGGTTGTTTTGAGGCCAAAATTCATAGAAAGAATACTTATTCTAATGACTTTCTGCATTTTTCGAGCTGCCATCCATTCCATCAGAAACGTTCTGTTGTTAAGGGTCAACTGGTAAGGGCTGCATGTATTGTATCACAACAGAATGATTTTTTGGATGAATGTCAGCTCCTTAAGTCAATGTTCCTAAGTCGGGGTTACCCAGAGAATCTACTGGATAACCTAATAGAAGAAGTTGGTCACAAGAGACTTGATAGGGTTTATAACCCTGTTTTAAGTGTTAAGGTACAAGTTACAAATACAGTTCCCATCAACAACACCCCATCTCAGGTTTACACACAAATCCAATATGGTAGTGGAAGTATAGATCCTAATAAGGGAGAATCTTGTTTAAATTTAATTACAACTTTTTGTTTGGACAGTTACTCGTTGATTGAGATCTTAAAGAAGAACTGGAACCTATTTAGAGTTACTCCATTGTTGTTAGAGAAGATTGGTGAATTCCCTAATATAACTTTTAGGAGAGGGAAAAACCTTAAGAACTTATTGGAGCAACAATGCAGAATCACCCCAAGAATCACAGGTATGTTCAAATGTGAGTCCTGTAGTGTTTGTCGGCATATGGAAGTTACAAACTCCTTTATAATAAACCAAGTTCAGTACAGGTTAAATTTTAAATTCAATTGCCAGTCCAAGAATGTCGTATATTTGGCTAGATGTAAATTCTGCCCAGCATATTATTTTGGGAAAACGGAGTGCAGGCTCCATGACAGGGTTTAGGAACACCAATATGCAATTTCTAAGGCAAAATTAGAAAAAGCCTTAACAAAGCATATTCATTTATGCCAAGACCATAAATTTACATATATGGCTATTGACCAAGTATCTCAACCACTTCGGGGTGGACCAGTTCCCCTCCATTTGGAAGAACTTGAACTTGCTTGGCAAGTTATATTAAATGCCTATAAATTTCTAGGACTCAGTGACGTGTTCAATTAGTTGCATACTTAAACGCAAGAATTTAGGTAGATGAGAAAGATGAGGGTTTAATTAAGACTACAAAATTAATTGTTTAGTTTTTTATATTTTTCTATATGCATTCATGCATATATTTTTTCAGTTTAGTTTTTAATTGTTTCTTCTGATAGCCTGTTAAACCTGATAAATACTGGTGCATCAAATGCAGAGTAAGATCCAGTATAACTTTAATAGCAGTGTATATCAACTGTATTAAAGTTAAAATAGTTGTAGTACATTTTAAAGTTTATATGTTTTGATTTACAGGTTTTAAGTTTTAATGTTATATTTGTTCAAATGTATATATATATATATATATATATATATATATATATATATATATATATATATATACATGTACTGTTTCAAGTAGTAATGTGGGTTTTAACTGTAATGAGATGTATGTTTCAATATGTCACTTCCACTTTGAACTATAAATGTCACGAGAATTGTATTTTCTGCACTTCTGAAGAAGTTTGCTTTGGTGCAAATGAAAAGCGCTTAAAGTAATTTTTGTCATTAAAGTAAAAGATTTGTCTTCTGAGTGGTACTGTTTGTGTCTTTTTTGCTAGTTTTATTTGTTTCCTGAATTTCCAAAGCATAGTCTACTACCACCAAGATGTATTTCTTTCCTGCACTTGGAGTACTCAGGGGTCCCACAATATCTGAGGCCACTCTCTGAACAACTCATAAATAACTGGCAAAGGCATTAACGGAGCCTTAACCTTATCCCCTGATTTACCAAATTTTTGGCACTGTTCCCAGGTCCTACAATATCCTACCACATCCCTTGCAATCCTGGGCCAACAGAAATTTTGCATAATATGTTTGTTAGTATGTCTTAAGCCCATATGTCCTGAGAAAGGGATGCCATGGTTTATGGCTAAGAGTGGCAGACGGTAAGCTCTAGGCACTACCAACTGCCATATCACTTCACCTTCTGGCCCATCCCCATGAATCAACTTTCTATACAACAAACCTTTGTTGCAAAATACAGACTCCCCTTTCCTTAAGCTTCAGATGCCTCCTTAGCCATCTCTCTCAAGCTTTGTAATGTAGGATCCATAAGTTGAGCCTGTCTGAACTCTACCTTTGTGACCTTCCCCAGCTCCCTTTGCACTGGAAGCCTAGTCACTTCCAACAGCTGTGCTTCACTGTCACTCTGGGTACCACCAGTCAACTCCTTTCTTGCATTCACAGTGCCAAGGGGACATCAGTACCCACCAGCAGTTGTGGCTCACATTCAGATTTGTTGCTACCAGATGGCACCATCTCTGTAGCAGCCACCATGCCAGTCCCAGCTTCAGGTATGAGATCTTTCTGGGTCTCTCCCAAACTACTGGACCTACATGCCTTTCTCCAAGCCTGACTGTGTGTACACAAGGTACTGCATCATCAAAGTCATTCCCAGTCAGTATATCTGTAGGAATATCCTTGAACACACCTACATCCTTGCTTCCGCTTCCACTCTCCCAGTCAAGTTGAACCCTAGCCAAAGGTATTTGGAATGGGTCCCTCCCAATGTTCTGACTGGAGTGGACTGCCCAAGCAAGTACTGCTCTTCTTTAACCACTACAGGCCTGACAGTGGTTATATCAGAAGTTCTGTCCCTCTTAGCAGTTACCTGCTTACCATCTACTAAGACTGGATATAAATTTTGCTGATAATTTGGCACCCCAGTTGTTTCTAAACAACTTACCACTGGCAGTTTGTCATCACCAATTGCTGGCTCCCTCACCTTTTGTTTCTCACCTTGCCTTGATGGATATTTGACTGCTAAGTGTCCCCTGTGGTTACACTTGAAATATCTAATCCCTAACAGTGCACTTGGATTAGTAGTTTCCCCTGTTACAAGTGTACTCTCTTAGAGTGGTTTAGACTGCCCCCATAGGTTCCCTTATGTCCATGTACAGCACTGGGCATCCCTCTCCTATGCAGTGCTGCTCTCATGTTATCATGTGAAGTACTGAGGGCTTGTTCCCTCACCAAAATGTCTGCCAGTCTCTCAAAAGTGGTGACCTGACACCCACTCACCCATCTGTGAAAGTAAGTACTTAAGTCAGCAATATAGAATCAAAAATGTTATTAAAGAAAACTGGGCCATTGTCATAGGAAAACCTTATCTGATTAATATCTTAGGTGAAGTGCTCCATCCTTTGTTTACAGGATGACCAGGAACATTAGAAGTGTTGAATTTAAAACTAGACTATATGAGAGAAACACTCAAAGATGTGAAGCTAATTGTACACTTTGTATATTTATACAGACAGATGATAGTTTTTATTGCCCTTATTTAAGGAAAATCATTAAGATCAGTGCAGGGGGTGACTGTAACATTACAAAAGTCATTTACAGGGCATAGGGCAATGAATGTGATACATTTTATGTGGAGAATGTAACTATACAAGCGTAGGATTTCATGTCATCTGGCAGAAATCTGCTCTGGATGTAAATATAATGCACTAGCCAAACACCTTGCTCTGCATAAAAGACACACAGGTTTTAGGTTCCAGGTACTGGATCGCATAGACATGGGTGATCTTGAAGAAGACATCCTAAATATGCTTGAAAACCGTGAACTCATGTGACAATTAAAGCTGAACTTTTTCAGAAAGCCTGGACTAAACTACTACTGTTCACTTGAAAGTGTACTGGAACTTAAAAAATTGCCACATTGTTTACATGACCAATTTTATTTTATTTATTCTTCCATTTGGTTTTAAATACCATGGTAAATAATTTTTAATGGAAGTGTATATTTTATCTCTATCATCACCTTTTTTTTCTTTTTTCCACTTTATTTGAAATGATGTTTAATAACAATGTTAGCTAATTATACAATAATATTTTTGTAGTTAGTTTTTTAGGATTCTTGTACACAGAACTGAAGAAGTCTAGAAGGATGAAAGCGATCTCTGTTAACAATAGATTATGGAAATAAAATATGGTTTGCAAAATGTATATGTATATATTTATATATATATTTTAAATTGCCAAATGGTCTAAAGTTTATACATTTCCAACCATGTAGTAAATTGTCTTGGATAAAATCACAGACATAATAATCTGGTTAATAAGAGGTACCACAATGTTATTAATTTTATTTTAATTTTAAAGTACATAAGGGTTATATTATTATGACAGCTACTAAGTGGGGCAGGACCAGCTCGAATGTCACACTGATGGGGGAAGGGAATGTGCATTTGTTAATATGTATACCAATATACTGCGTTTTACAGCACAATAAACCACTCCCATACCTGATAAAAAGTATATATATAGTGAGAAAGTTTGTGGTGAAACTATTATTCTGTTATTTTTGTTTTACTTGGATCGCTTGTCTGTGTGCTTAATAAAGGATTTTCGACTAAAAACAGACTGTCTACCCTGCTTGGATTACTTTTGAATACTTAGCAATTCTGTTTAATATTTCAAAATATATGTTTTATTATTTTTTGACTTAAGACAAGTTTAATCTGCTACTTCTACTACCATTATCTGATCTTATAATATACGGTGATTAACTAGATATATAAGAATTGAAAATCTTCCACACAGAGAAGTTTCTTACACTGTTTTGCTTTTGGACCTACTATACTTGTTTAGTGGGTTCTTTGAGACTTTGGGGATATCTACATCATTTAACTTGGCTACAGCCTGAACAACTTTGCCAGGGAGTAAGGGAGTCAGGAGCCGAACCCAGAGCTCACAGTCAACATCATGTTGTCTACATACCCTCTCAAAGATATAAATAAAACTAAACTATTAAAGTTATCCCCATCCCTGTATTGAGGAAACAGTTTACTGACCTTTTCAGCATCTGGGGTCCAGTTATTCCATTCCATATTACCTCCATGACCCTCTCAAAGTGTATGAGGCTCCACTTCATGCCAGCACCATCTCTCATTCTCCTCATGCTCTCTCTCACTGTCCTTGGCTTTTAAATGCCTCAGTCTCTATTCAGTCTCCAGGTGTTTGGACTCTAGTTCATATTGCCGGTGTTTCTCCTTAGCCTCTAGACGTCGCATTCATTCCTCGGCCTCTAGACTTTGGGCTTCCAGGCACAGTTTCTCTAACTCTAGAAGGATTCTCAGGTCCTCCGATGAAAATGTGTAATGTCCCATCTCAGCAGGCTTCACATCACCAACACCAAACTAGATATCCTCTGATCGGCTGGTCTGAACTGTGGCTGGAACCAAGGCTGAAATCCTTGCTTCCTTGGTTATGTTGGCATGCACCAATCCTTTGGCTTCACACTTCTTAGCCAACTGGGTGCTTCTCAGCTTGGTAAAATCTTCTGCTGACATCCTTGCCTGCTATCCCTGACTATCTAACTAAAAAAATAAATAAAACTGTGGTGGATTGAAATTCTGAATGTTTACCATGTGGCTGCCAAGACTGCACACATTAATGAAAACTACCCACAGGCTACTGGAATTCAATTAAAAATCCCACATCGCTGGCACCAATTAATGTGATGTTTGGCTATATCCCACCAGACTGCCAACAAGTAAATTACTATCCTGGGTCAGTAACCAAGGAGCTTCTATCCTCACTACTAACTCCAGTATGAGACTGTCACTTAAACAAAAGTAATATTTCACAATTTTCTCCTAAGAGCACAAAAGGAACATGCTCTAATTTTCTGGGACTGGACTATCTACCTCTGTGCACCCAATTGTATTTTCTTATTACACGCTTCAGAGCAAAGTGTTCCAGTTTAAGACCTCTGATACACTCATACTCAAAATCTCACACATCCAAACACTTCTGAGAAAGCCTGACACAGATTTACAGCTGTGTCTCTTTCCCATAATAAATACAGAAATGCTGCCACCAATCATATGGTTTTCATGCCATTCAAAAGGGGTGTCCAGTTATGAAAATTAATTATCAAAATAAGAAGAAATCACCACGTACAGTAGAACCAGCCAAATAATCCTTGAAAAAACTTTTATTCGATGCCAAAACAAATGTATAAGTAAAACAAAAATTTTTATTCGATGCCAAAACAAATGTATAAGTAAAACAAAATATTTATTTTGTTTTACTTATACATTTGTTTTGGCATCGAATAAAAGTTTTTTCAAGGATTATTTGGCTGGTTCTACTGTACATGGTGATTTCTTCTTTTAAACGTTTGGGACCTAGTTCGTGTTTTTAATTATCAAAATAAATAATAGTTATGGCCAGGAAAGCCAGGTCTCGGGGTGACCTGGGGATTATCAAACAGGTGAAATTACTCCCTGATCTCTAAAGAAAAACACTGGTTTCCAGCCACAATGTAAAATAATGAAAAGCATTTAATAATAAATAAAAATTATTACAAAATGGAAAATCAATAACTCTCAATAAACATTAGAATTCAAATCAGAAATGTAAATCAAACTGCAGGATAGAAGTCCATTATTCCAGAAAAACTTTATCTTAATAACTAGACTTTCCTGATCTAACTGTCCCTGATCTACTCTAAGATATAATAGCAAGGCTAAGGCAAGCTTACACTTTTCTTGATGAGTTCTCTTGTCTTGGTGTAAACTGACTGCTAAGTACTTGATAAACTGCAGTCTCAACTGTCTAATTTCAAAATATAACAGTCAGCTTTAAAAAAAGATTTTTTTTCTGTCAATCAGCTGTTTAAATAATTTCTTAGCAACAAAGAACGTTCCAATGACATCACCAAATGCTCAGCTGATTCTCCACAGTTTGAACTTTAGAATGTCCCTCTCAAACATGCACAGTTAGAAGTGTATCAAACCAGTGACAGATTATGTAAGCATTCTGTTTAAACAGGGAAAGATTCAACATTTTAAAACTTATTTACACTTTCACAAATAGGCATGCTGACATACAATACAAGTTAATTTTAGAATATGCACAAATCTCCTGCCAGACATGCTAACACAGATGGCAGTGTTTTCAGTTTCTTCACACCTTCTGTAGAACCTAAAGGACCATTTCTAACAGCTGTGTATTAATTAATTCAGTACATTATTAGAACATTTACAAGGTCAAGGTTATAAATCCAGATATTCAGCTTCAGGGTCTGTGTTGGAAGAAAATCCCTTCCCCAGTTCCTGCATCAGAGAGAGAGGAGTGTGAAAGGTACAAAGTAGACCTGAGGAAACAACATTTCTTTTGTGTTTATCTTTACATCTAACCTCTTTGGAGTCACTGTGCTTCCCTGAGAGAAACCTGACATCCTTTTTAGATCTGTATCAGATAAACTACTGATTCTTAATACTGTCAGCCACGTCACTTTTGTATCTTTGCATTCTTTTAAGTTCTAGTTCTTTTTCAAATGTTGCTACACACACCTTCACATGTCATACAAATTTTGGGACTTGTATCAAAGCAGTTTAAACAGCAGTCTCTAACCCTAACATCTGACTTTCATACATTCTATCAAAATTTGTACAAACAAAATAGAAGCTGTCTGTTGAATTCCTTTCCATTATTCTTGTTCTAATCCATTATTTAAAAATGATGATTAGAATTCAACCAGGGGTGAAAAGACTGCTTTGGATCAACTAAAACAAAATACACATATTATGATTATTTCAGCAGATAAATGTGATGGTGGTGTGGGACTATGATTCTTATTACACTGAGCCATGTCTCGACTAAATAATAAAAAAAAAAAAACTCAGATGTTTAGACCATACTTTAAATTTAAAGTAAAAAAAAATGATGGATTTCTGCAACAGTCAATGTGGGACTGAGATGAAAGTGACCAACTAAGATATCAACTGCTGGTAAAAGACTCGCACTTTTAGGTGTTATATTTATTGCCAAAAGCAAGCACATCTTATATAAGACCCCAACACCCCCTTCAAACATCTCAGTATAAAAAAACATCAAAATAATTTGTGCAGATCCTCATGGCTTATAAAAGCAATTAGCGGATTTGGTCTGTAGTTTATATCACATGTGAAACAGTGACCAGTTACTGAGCAAAGCATGAATGTTCTGGAATGTGTATCTTTGAAAGGATTGTTTCATTACAATGAACATAAAGGAAAACTGATGACATTTTAAGGTTTGTGACAACTTACAGAAATAATAGTTTCATGATTCATCAGGATATTGTTAGACACTGGCTCAGCTTGTTATCAGCTACATATTTTCCCCTGTGTTTTGAATAGATGTCACTTTTCAAAATTGGTGGGATGGAACCTTTCCAAGCATTTATAAAGGTACAAGCAAACTGAAATGCATGCTTCAGCAAACAATTACAGATTATGACCTAGACATATAAGCCATGTTGTAACTGCAGATTCTGTAGTTTATTATGCAAGACAAAGTAATTAACCTCTGGCAGTACTACACACACACACACACACACACACACACACACACACACACACACACACACACACACACACACACACACACACAAAACAACAACTGATCAAGTGTGAGTGACTGAGGGATATTCATGGCTCAACATGTGTGTGTGTGGTGCATTTTCTGTAGGGAAGACATCAAGTCATTTGAAGTTGAGGATGTGAGATCTTCTCAATATATATGTTGTCACAGACAGTATAGTACGTTCCTAGTAGTGTGTAATCATTCTGTGGTGAATCCTAGTAGTGCCTTATAAAAGTAATTCTCTGGAGAATCTTAGTAGTACAATATGTAAACATTCTCAGGTGAATCCTAGCAGTGCATTATGTAAACACTCAGCGATGAATCCCAGTAGTGAATTATGTAAACAATCTCCAGTGAATCCTAGTAGTACATTATGTAAACATTATCAGGAGTATCCTAATAGTACATTATGTAAACATTATCAGGAGTATCCTAGTAGTACACTATGTAAACATTATCAGGAGTATCCTAGTAATACATTATATAAACATTCTCTGGGGAATCCTAGTGCAGTTTTATGTGCATTGGTTTACAAAGAATCAGTTTTAATTATACCAACAAACTTGGGTAATGATCAATTTTGGAAAAGAAAATATAAAGGTGTATTAAAAAGTTAGGCACGTTATCAACTCCTTGACTTAAATATCTGTAAATTATTTTACTTAGCAACATTTTTAGTTACATATAGGATTGCAAATATGTTTCTATTTTCATTTTGATGTAATAAGTAGCGAACGGCTCAGATGTACCTTGCATCTACACAGAAAAATTGTGTGCAAGGTCACTTGCTCTTCTATGTTAGATGTTCTGCTTTCTTGATTCTTCTATGTTTAACACAAGATAAAAGTTTAGTTTTTCATAGTTTATAATGAAGTAATTATACACCTTTGTGTACACGAAATGCAATATATATTCTGAAACCAGATGACATGATCTAGTGATTAGCTTACTTTTATCAGGTATGTCTAGTTTATACATAGCTGAGGAGTTACAGTAAATAATTCCCAAACAGAAGCATGGTAGCAGAGTAAAAAACTTGCAGCAAATGAAATTGAACAAATGTACTATTTAATTAAAATGGGTAAGCGCTTTCACAAAACACAGTTTGCTTCATCAGACCAATACTAACACACTGCTCTAACTAAAATAGCAAAGTAATTAATCACACAGTTTGAATTATCCATTGGACTCACAACATTAAGTATTTTCTAATGCATCTTATTCCAGATAAAAATGTATAAAAAATATATATATTGTGTTTGACAATCAGTACTATATGCAGCCAGGTGGCGAAGCTATGGGCACATCATTGTGTTAGTATTGGTCTGATGAAGCAAACTGTGTTTTGTGAAAGTGCTTACCCATTTTAATTAAAATAGTACATAGTAAAAAAAAAAAAAGAACTAAGGTGGTGCTGCTGCGGTAGCGTTGTCACCTCACAGTAAGACGCTGTCCGGTTCGATTCTCAGCTAGAGCGTCTTCTGCGTGGAGACATGCATGAATCGGCGTACCTTCGTTGAAAGTTGTGCGGCAGAGCTGGCAACTTGGTACGTAAAAATCAACTGCCAATCATTAGCGGACCGGAGTTCTGCTGTGGCGACCCCTAACCAGGAAAAGCCGAAAGACACAACAACATAGTAAAAAAAGAATATCAAAAGTTAACCTATTAGTTGGCTTTTCTAGTGAATTCTTAATTGGATGACTATTTAATTGATTAAATGTATGTATTTAAGTATATGCTTACTAGGAGAAAGATGTACTCTAAAAAAGCTTTTTTGAAAGCTGAGACACCAGAGAAGTATTTGTTCTTAATGGTATTAGAGTTTAAAGTTTTGCTGTTAACTTTTACTGCAGAAGTTATTATTTTATTTTAATAAATTAGTCTGTGTACTAAACTGAGTGAATTCATCTGGCCTGGAACTTGTGGTGTGAGATCTGGTTTGTTCTACAGTGTGGTGCTTTATTCATGGCCAGGGAATCGTTTGTGAGACTACCAAGACTGTTTAGAGAATTGGAAATGGATTCCAGCCAAAGAACTTTGGATAATTTTTTTTGGTTCCTCCCAGCCAAGAGAAGGAGAGGGTCAGGGTTTGTTAACCCATGGCAGTGAAGGTTCTGCTCCAAATCCAGACTTTGCTACTAGTATATACCCCAGGTGAGATGAGAACAGACAGAAATGGTCAGTGAATCCATTCTCAGCAGTGGGTAAGAGAATGAATGTTTCTGTAATACCTGAAGTGCAAGATCTATTAGAACATCCAGAGAGACTGATTTTTAAAGAGACGTTTGTTTTTTTTTTTTAACTTACAGAGTCTCAACAGAGATCAAGAGCTAGATATAACACCTAGAGGCTTAAGAGCCTTTCGTAATCCCTCTACACTATTTGATTTGACCAGTGAAGCTGACATAGCATTTCATGAATGCCGGGTGGCAGCAATGCACAGATGTAGTGCTGAGTGGGTCAGCATTTTGGTGGAGAGAGACATGCTGAAGAGGGCTAAGCTGAAATCTGAAATTAAACAAGCTTGTTCAAATATTGCAAGTAAAATCAGTCAGGAAGTCTTTGAAGGCTATTTGCAGAGTGTCAATGATAAATTGTTGACTTATGAAAAAGAGCTCATTGATCATATAAAGAAAAAAACTGTTGAGATACATTCGGGGTTATGAACGAAAGCAACCGTTCATTTCTTCTTCTGGAACTAACAAAAAGCAGCATGTTAGGTTCCAGGAGGGGAAGAAGGTAACTGAACGATCTGTGAATTATTATACATCGGCTGAAAGTAGAGCCTCATCAGCGGAAGGTGAAGGGGAAGAATGGGAAGATTACCCACTGCTCCCAAAGGGACAGAATCCAGGGTATCTCAACAGAAATGTTCGTGACCAACCTGGGTTACAGCAAGGGAATAAGAAGAGAAGTTGGCAGGATCAACAGCATGGTGTCGGATATAATTCCCGAACCAACAAATGGGGCAAGTGGACATAATAAAATGGGACTTTCTAATAATATAAATGTGAATGGTATTGAATATATTGTAAATTTGTCTGCATGCATTATTAGTAAAGAAGAAAAAAATGGTTTACATAGGGGTTTGAAATTTATCCCAACATCTCTTCCCAGAATGTATGAGTTAAAAGGGGGAAGTATTTAACTTTGTTCACAAGTTACATTTAACATATTTCTTTGGAAATCAAACAAAAACTTTAGAAGCAGATGTAAACAATATGAGTTTTGTAGATTCTGCAAATAATGAGATTTTTTTTCTTGTAATTCTGACTTAGAATGCAATGCTTATAGCAATTTTAATACTAGTGGTGTTTCTTATAAAAGCAAATTTATACCTCCTTTTAAGTGTGACAAAATTAAATTGTTTCATCATATGTTAAACTATGCAAAAGAACAAGAATGTGGTCTAGATAATTGGTTCAACCAATAACTGAACAAAAGTAAACCAAAAACAAAAGAGGATGAACCAAACCACAGCAGGCAGCAGATAAAAAAGAATTAAACTATGCAATAGAGCAAGAGTGTTAGAAGCCTGTCAGTACTCCATAAACCCCTTCCCACCACTTCCTCAACTGTTAGAGGCCTATCTATTCTCCATAAATCTCTTCTCACCATTGCCCCAACTGTTAGAGGCCAGTCAGTAGTCCATAAGCTTCTCCTTATTACTTCCCTAACTGTTGGAGCCTTATCAGTACTCCATAACCTCTTCCCACCACTTCCTCAACTGTTAGAGGCCTGTCAGTACTCCATAAACCTATTCCAACCACTGCCCCAACTGTTAAAGGCCTATCAGTACTCCATAAACTTCTTCTCACCACTTCCCCAAATGTTGGAGTCTTATCAGTACTCCATAACCACTTCCCACCACTTCCACAATTGCTGGTCTCCTCAGTACCCTTCTTAGCACTTACCTAACAGTTAGAACCCTGCTTCTACTCTATAACCTCTTCTTACCACTGCCCTAACTATTGAGGCCCTATCAGTACTCCATAATCTCTTCTTCATACTTCCATAACTGTGGACCCCCATCTCCTCTATTTTATCATCACTTTTTCTCAGGAAGTACAGGTTTTCTGCACTGTTATTCCCTCTTTTACACACACACAGTTTTTTTTTTTTTTTACCAGATTGACTGTGTGGACCTGAATCTATGGCAAGGCCACAGAGAAATGAGGCTACTGGGAGACCTTTTTTGTTTTTTGAGAAATCTGTATGCAGAACAAAAAACAATAGTAATGAATATGGGATAACTAAGTAGTTCAAGATTGGGAAAGGAGTGCCAAAAGGCTGTATACAGTCATAGGTTCATAGGTAGGTACTAGGCTATCAGCCCTGGGGCCTATATAAGCCTAGACAAAAGGTACCCTGGCTTTCACCACCCAAGACATTTTTTTTCCTGTGTCACTGTCAAGCAGAGCCACATAAGTGATCCCTGGGGTGAATTTCCTATCTCCCATCCAATCATCAAGATTCTTCTTGAAGAGTGCTAATGAGAAGCTTTGTTTGATATAGATAGGTAGTTTGTTCCAGAGTATGGGAAGTCTCTGGAACAGGAATCTATCCCTCCAGCATGTTCTGTTTATTGTGGTGACAAGGTTTAGGTCCCTAGAGTGTGTAACTCATAGGGATTGGGATTTCTTTAAGTGGAGCATGTCTAAAAGCTCTGGGTTTGACATAGCTTTGTATGTTAGGCAGAGATCGCCTCTGAGTAGACGATATGCGACGGAGTAAAGCTGCAGTTTTTTGAGACGGTCTGCGTAGGGCATCTGTTTGAGGCTGGTAATCCTCTTTGTGAGGTATTTCTGTGGCCTTTCCAGTTGTTGTAGATGTCTTGTGAGGTACATACCAAAAGGGGCATTGTACTCTATAATGGGTTTAATGAGTGATGAGTAGAGGGGAACAATGACCTCTTTTTTCCTGGATGAGAAACCTTTTGTGATGAGGTGTGCCACGTAGAAGGATTTCCTGACTACTGGGACGATGTGATTATCAAAGGAGAGACTACTGTCCACCTGTGTCCCAAGGTCTCTTATCACACTTTCGGTGTTAAGTAGACTACCACCTATGTGGTAGCTCATGGGTACAGAGTTTTTACCAAAAGGGATGACAATGCACTTTTTGGCATTGAGCTTGAGGCCATGGCTTTGACACCAGGCATCTGTCTCAGCGAGGCCCTTTTGTAGGATGTCCACATCTTTTGGAGTTTTGATTATGGCTCCTAGTTTGCACTGCAGTCATCTGTGAACTTCCTTAGCCAAAGACCTTCTGTGTTAGCCTGTACTTCAGAGAAGTAGATACCAAACAGGAGAGGACCCAGCACTGAACCCTGTGGTACTCCAATCGTCACTGGTCTGAAGTTGGATTTGGAGTCTGCTACTTTCACAGTGTGGTTTCTGTCAGTGAGCCAGTTGGCAACCTATCTTGTGACATAGGGATTTATACCTAGTTTAGTGAGTTTATCTATAATTCCAGAGTGGGGGATGGTGTTGAAAGCCTTGGTGAGATCTAGCTATGCTGTGTAAACCACCTTACCCTCATCTATGGCTTTGGTGACTGCTTCAAAGAAGTCTATCAAGTTTAGGAGACATGATCTGCCTTTCACAAACCTGAACTTGGTGGGGTCCTGAGTTTGGAGATTACCAATGTCATTGTTTATAAGTTCCATGATGACATGTTCCATAGCCTTGCAGACTAGGCTCATTAGGCTAATGGAGCGCTAGTTTCTGGGGTCCATGGTGGCCCCTCCTTTGTGGAGTGGTATACCTGTCGCTGTGCACCATTCAGTGGGCACATAGCCTGAGGTGAGGCTATGATTGAACATGGTACTTAGGTGGGGTGCCAGTTCGTTCTGTAGTTTATGTAGAACACAGCCTAGGATGGTGTCAGGTCCCATGGATGCTGTATTCTTGGCTTTGGATAGTGTGTTTTTTACCAGTGCAGCCGTGATTACAGGAACTTTGCATTCTTCTGGTAAAGAGATGGGCCCTTTAGGGGATGACATGGGGGTAAAGTCAGCACTGAACCTATCTGCCAGGATGTTGGCAATATCAGTTGGTTCTGTATATTTAGTGCCATTGTGCTATAACTCAGATCTGAGTGTTGCCATTGATATTCTTGACATAGTTATAGAATGTTTTGTGGTTGTCTTTAGAGTCAGTGGTGATTTTGTTTTCATAACTAGCTTTGGAGGATTTTATGAGGGATCTCAGCTTCTTACTGAGGCTGACAAGGGAGTTTCTCCAATCATGGGATTTTACTTTTTTGCAACAGTTTCTTTCTTCTGTGGTAGAGTTTGTTTGTGGCAGTGGACCACCAGATTGGCTTCCTTTTTTTGGAATATAGCATCTTGGTTCTGTTAGGGATTGCACGATCCATGCACTCGTGTAAGGGCTTATAAAGTGCCATTTGTGTAGGATTCAGCAGTCATACCTCTATTGTCTGTCGTGAAGTTTGCCTCTTCTGTCATAAGAAGCGTGAAGTTGGCTTTGGAGAAATGTTTTACTGTGGTTTCCCTAATGGGCGGTGGGGAAGGGATGTGGCTGTCTAGGGTGATTAGCTTGTGGTCTGATCTGACCAATGAGGAATTGACCTCTGATGTGGAGCACCGGTTGCCCATGTTGGTAATAACCAGGTCTAGGATACTGCTGCCCCTGGTGGGGGTGTGGATAAGTTGATCCAAGGCATTGGAATTTATAAGTTCCAGAAAACATTGAGCACAAGAGTTGGTCACAAGTCATCCTACGTATTCAATTTGTTTGCTGAATATATTATGCAAAATTCTGGACTAGACAAATTAGATCCATCCATCACTCCATTTCCCATTTTTGCACATGGGGTCAGGGTGTCACGTCAACAGAGGCAGTCATCTAGAGTCAAGGTTTACACTGTTGGGTGGCTAGCCCTGCCACAGTAGTCCTTCTACACCACACACTTGCACCTTTGGCCAATTTAGAGTGTCCAATCCACCTGCTACATGTCTTTGGAATAAAGGAAGGAACCAAAGCACCCAGAGGAAACCCAAACAAACACAGTAAGGGCATGTGGAATCTCCGCAGAAGGCACCCCTGCCAAGAATCGAACTGGGGAACCTCTTGTTGTGAGGCAACAACACTATCCACTGGGCCACTGTGCCACCCAGGCACAAATTAGATGCTAGAGCCAAAATTGCCAAGTGAAATATTAACAACCTCAGATACGATACCACTCTGATGGCTAAGTGAAGAAAAGTTGCACAGCCTGTTGATGGTTAAAACAGAAAGTGAAAAGCTGGCATAAGAAAGCATAAGAAAAATTAAAATTATGTCATCTATCCAAATCAATTCTTTACAAATTGATGGGGAAGAAATGGAAGCAGTGACAGATGTTTATTTTCCCTTCCTCAAAGATCTTTGCAGGTGGTGACTGCAGGCATGAAATTAAAAGTGCTTGTATTGTGGAAGGAAAGCAATGGCAAATCTGGATAATATTTTAGAGTGAAGATATCACACTGGCAACAAATGTATGTACAGTTAAAGCTATGGTGCATCAAAAAAATCAATGTTTTTAAAATTTGGTGTTGGAGACAACTTCTGGGAATTCTGTGGCCTGCAGGAAAATAAAATCAGTCAGTGCATAAGGAAATAAACTAAGGTTGTTCACTGGGTGGCCTTACAGAAAAAACAAAACTTAAAATCTTTGAGCATGCAAAGTTGTTGTTGTGTCTTTCGGCTTATCCAGGTTAGGGGTCGCCACAGCGGAACTCCAGTCCACTAATGTTTGGTAGCAGATTTTTACGTGCCGAGTTATCAGCCCTGACGCACAACCTTCAACGAAGGCACGCTCATTCACGCATGCCTCCACACAGAAGACGCTCTAGCTGAGAATCGAACGGAACAACGTCTTGCTGTGAGGTGACAACGCTACTGCAGCACCACTACCATGTTGAGCATGTAAAGTAAATACAGTATTAATTAGAGAATGCCCTGAGGATGGGAAAGATCAAAGGAAAAATAAGGGGCAGCAAAGGCTAAGACAGACAGATAACATTACTGAAGTAATGAATATGAATTTGCAAGAACTTAAATAAGTAGTTATTGACAGAAAGGCCTACTGTGCGCTAAAGCCCTTGAAGTCACAAACAGGATCTATTAAATGACTAAACAACAAGTAAAAAATGCATTTGGAAGCACTTTACTATGGAGCTTTTTGACCCTTCCCATCAATTTCATCAAGTTTTTCTACACCTCAGAATAAGCATATTTGTACCTCTGTGTGCCCTCTTTTCCCCCTCCTTACGTAACATTCCCATCTTTTCCTTCCAGCATTCATTCTTCATTCTAACTGTGATTATGTAATATGGCACATACTCAAAAGTCTATTCTGGTGGTCCCTCACTGGACCTAGAAATTTTAAGTTATCTCACAATCCTCCAAGCCTCTTTTCATAGTCCTTCAGGTCCAATCTTCCCTTCCTTCTCTTCCTTAGCTCCTGAAGACAAAGATCTGCATTCTGTCACATTTAGATATATTGTGCTCCAACTCCTTTTGCTAATTTTCCATTTCTTGACCAACAACAATCTAAACATTTCCCCCTCCTTCACTCTTCCTTATTTGGTCCACCAGCAATTGTTTTCACTCTTGACTCTCTCATATTCCCATTAATGCTTGGATTACAACAATATAATGTCCAGTCATCCAACAGAAGATCCCAAATATCAGCTTCAGTTCATTAATTATTCCTACATGCCTGGCAATGTCATCATCACTTTTTGTGAGTCTATAGTAGATTAAAGTAGTTTCAGAACTTCGAATACCATATGGTCAACACCATTTGATTGAAGTTCTGAAACTTCGAAAATCTAAAAAAAAAAAAAAAAAAAAACTAACTAAAGTAAATTAAAAGTGTTTTAGCAAGGGGGCAAGCCTCCCTGCATCCCCCGCTACTTAAATATACCAACTCCAAGATCTCACTTTAATGGAGAATGGCGTGGAAAGGGAAGATTTCCCTTTCCTATGCTGTAGTGCAATCTCGGAGTTGGTATATTTAAGTAGCGGGGGGTGTGGAGGTGCAGGGGGGGGCTTGCCCCCTTGCTTAAAGCACTTACTTTTGTTTGTTTGGGTTTTTTTTTTTTTTTTTTTTATATTTTCGAAGTTTCAGAACTTCGATCATATTGTGTCGACCATATGGTATTCGAAGTTCTGAAACTTCGTTAATCTAATATAGACCCACTTTTTGTTCCCTCCTATTCTTATTAGCCTTCCATATCTTCCCTCCCCCTGTTATCCATGATAATTTCCTGATTCCACAGCCTTTCTTATGCACCCCCTCTGCTTTTTGACTGAGCATGATCACTCTGGCTGCAGAAGCTCTTAGGTCTGGTGCACCACATTGTTCTCTAGATATTAAACTGCTCAGATTCATCTTCTTAACCTTGGTCTACTCCGTCATCCTTTAGTCCTGTACAAAAGGTTTGCAGCTTCTGTACCTCCTGCACCCCCTCCCCCAAGTTCACTGGGAGATATCTGAAGGGATACAATACTTTTGCTAGCATCATCATTTTCACAGCCGTTATCCTATCCAAGCATGAGTACACAGCCTTGTTTCATTCCCTATATTGTTTTGCATCTACTTTGGTGTTTGATTGCAATTTTGTTCGCCATTTCTCCATGGGCTGGTATATTTCCAGCCTTAAGTATTCACATCACACCTTCGCATTCTCACTCTGTTCTCCTCAGAATTTCTGGCTCCATTTCCTCTTCAACCCTAAGCTCAAACCTGTCTTATTTCACTTATACTTAAAGCCCCCAAAGCTTCACAGACTTCTCAAATGGCAGCACACTTCCCATCACCATAAAGTTCCTCTGCGAAGACACAGTCATCTGCAAACAGCATATGACTCACCATTTCTTACTCTTTTCTACAAACTTAATTATTCTTGATCTAAAGACTTTGACTAAGACCCCATTCCTAAGATAAACAGTGTCAAAGTAGCTACCTTGTCATTTTCCAGTTCTCGCCTCATTCAAATACTATCCATTTATCAGCACCTGACAGCTGATATCGAGTGCAACACCTTTAACCATTGTCAAAATCTTTCACCTTTTCCTACCTCCTGCAGGACTTTTAACAAATAATTGGAATTTATGGAGTCAAGAGCCCTTTGTATGTCAAAATCATCCCCAC
The DNA here is from genome assembly GCF_019279795.1 of Protopterus annectens. Taxonomy (NCBI): domain Eukaryota; kingdom Metazoa; phylum Chordata; order Ceratodontiformes; family Protopteridae; genus Protopterus; species Protopterus annectens. The sequence goes on along the minus strand of NC_056733.1, from coordinate 569,046,993 downwards.
TCTTCAGATCTTTCTCTTCTTGATCCTGTGCATAAAAGGGTTGCTTCCCATCCATGGCTTCTGATGTTCTCGCGTCAGCAGATCCCACATGGTCCTCCTCTCAAGCACAAATATGAATCTCCTCTAGTAGTTAGGGATTTATCCCTCCATTCCATGGCACTGGCCTAGACAGCCCCCCCTACCAGCACCTCAGACACCTGAGCTGGTAATCAAATGGTGTTGCCTGGACTGTAGTTAGAACTTTATATCCCTTTACATTATTAAGATCCACATTCATCAATAACATTGGCATGTGGTTCATAGGGTCCTGGTATCCAATTTTACCCTTAAGGTGTACCACCAGGTTTGCACTGAATGTGGTCTCTAGTAAATATATAAATCCAACCAGGCTATTACAAACTTCAGTAATATATCACCTGCTTCCTCTACCATCATTTTATTCCAGGCACCCATCTCCCTGCAGTCTTATCCCTTTATAGTCATTTAACAACCTTGAAAATTTCTTTCCTAAAGACAACCTTGCTAAAACCTTCCATCTGTCATTCTAATAGTGTAGACCAAGACCATAATTTGTTTTCCTACCAGACCTCCAAACTACTTCCTTTTCAGTACCTGCAACTGATAGAGGTTCTTACAGAAGACCTACATAACTCTTTCTTTCTTCTGTCATCAAATGTTTGGATCCCTTTCCCACCTAAATAATGCTTTGGTATAAGCATCTTCAAAATGGTACTAGTTCCCATCCCCATGCCAAGAAGAGCTTTTTAATAGTCATTGTTATTAACAACATATAAGATAAACTTCACTCTTTGTCTCCCTCTCATGCAGCCAATCATCAGCTCATCTCAGTGCTCCCACCCCACATCAAGTCCACTTACTCTGCCAAATCTCCCCTGAAGTTGCGCTGCCATGGTTGGAACTAACGAGGATCAATAAGGAGACCCAGGACCACAATTCATCCTGGTTGCCATGGTGAGTTGTAATGAACTACCTGTTTGTCCCCCTTCCTTGCATTGATCTGTTATGTCTGAGGCCCTCTTCTCTTTGAACTATGCCTCCCCACAGGGAATGCCTAAATGAACACTCTCCACATGGATGGGCTCTCCCATCCCTCCCTACCAGTGCCTCAGACAACTGAGCTGCTAACTGATTCTGGGTTGCCTGGGCTGTAATTATAGCTTTATCCCTCTGTTCCATGGAACTGGCCTTGACAAACTTTACTTTTTAAACAAACAAACACCTTTCTTGAGCAACTACTGTGCTTTGTTTTCAAATTGGTCCCTTAAAACTTTCAAAATTAAGAAATAGATAACCTTCACCAGATCAGTTTATATTCCTAACTTAGAAACTTGGAAGTATGAGCTTTCATACCTTAACTGGGATGCTGTGTGCAAAGAACTTATCCTACGTCTGCTCTTTCTAACTTCTACAACCTACTCATGTCAATTCAGAATGGATTATACCCAACAGGAAAGATTAGAACCGCCATACATTATACTCCTAAGCTAATAAAAAGCCTTGAAAATAAGATAAAATGATGTAAAAAGGCATGTTCAGCTTGGAAGGCTGATCCACTAAATGCTGAGAAATGTGATGACCATCACTCATTCAAAATATCTACCATGTTTAGCCAAAAAAGACTACCTGCAGTTACCATAAGAGAATTCATTTCAACTTCCTAAGAAATTTTGGCAAACCATCAAGACCAAGACTATCTATATTTCCCAAGCATAGTACTAAAATACATAATAATAGCATTTAAGTAATTGACCTAAAACATAACATTTCTTATCCACCACTTCTTGTTTATTTAACCAGGTGGAGTTCCCTACTCCACAAACACCTCTGTACTTACTACTTGATTACCCCCTTTCTATTTTAAGTGTATTTCAAAATCTGTAATTGAAAAATTACTAGAAAATGTGACTATAACTAACTTTCACTTCCAGTTGCTATACCTCCATTATAAATCAAGCCGGCAGCTCTATCCTAAGTGGGCCCTTAAAATATCTCTTTAAAATAACTATTACAAACAATCCTGTCCCTCCCAACTTTAAACATAATGTGATCATTTCCTTACCAAAAGTCCCCTCACTCAAAACAGCTAATGACTATCATCCAATAGCTGACATATGCTGATTAGCCAAGTTGTTTAAAAAATTAGTTTATAAGCCAATCCTTAAGTATATCACTAAATATGTCATGTTTAGTAACAAAGAACACAATTTTAAAACTACAGCATGCTTGCAACTCTTTAAGCCTAGCCAATAGCATTTTTTTTCAATATGGAAAAAAGTCTTATAACTAATGCTATTTTCTTAGGTTAGACAATGGACTTTTGAAATAGTTGATCCCCACCTACTTCTAGATAAACTACTCCAACTTGGCTTCTCCACTTCTGTGGTCCAATAGATTTTTTAAACTTTTTATGTAACCAAACTTTCATACCTTTTCTGAATCAGGTTTGTTCTCCAAAGGAGTACCACATAGTTCAGTGTTAGGTCTTCTTCTGTTCTATTTAGCATCTCTCTTGCACACAACTTCCCAAAATTGAAATTGATTCTTTATGCCAATGATACAGCTTTAAACACAGCGCACAAATCTTTACGCACCATAAACAGGCAACTAAATGATTTTGCATATTTATGGAACTGGCATTCAAACAATAAGCTTTTAAAAAACACCAGCAAATCCTTCATCATCCTGTTTAGTACATCTTTCACCTACTTACTGAACAGGCAAGGAATGCCATAGCTAAAAATGCACATATTCCTAGATAGGAATCTGCCCTATGCCTTGCTTATCTCTACTCACAGGAGAATACCACTGCATTACAGACAGCTTAAAACAAAATGCTATAATTCATTTGTGCACCCACAGGAAAGAGCAGCACTGCAGTACATTAGGGGAAAACATTTGGTTTCTTATTGTAGCAAGAGCTTAATTTCATCTAAACATATTCACTTTTAAATTGTGCAACAGAAGTTACTGTACACCACTGAAACATACTCTCTTCCTGAGAAAGATTTTGTACAATTTGAGTCAACCTAGTTCACATTCACAAAGACCATCATATGCACTATCAACCACAGAAAATTATTTCTACAAGGTAGCCTCCACTTTGTGTAACTCTCTTCCCATTGAGATTCACAGCATTTCTGACCTCATATTATTGTACAAATTTTCCTCTCAACATGTTAATGCAAAAAATCTGGACAAAGCTTGACAAAATGGGAGTACAAATAGGGACATATTTCAAATATTGCTCTTACAAACTTAGAATGTTAGTAGAGTAACAGGATTTGTTTTACTATACATTTTCTGAATAATTTGAAGTCTAAAACTCAAATGTATGCCATTATTTAGTGACTTAAATCCTGAGATCATCCCAGTAATTTGCCAGGAAAAAAAGAGGAACAGGCCAAACATATGAGCCAAATATCTGGACATTCTGTGAAAATCGGTACAGTTGAGAGGTAGTACAATCAGAATTCAGTCAAAATCCAAAAGCCAGTATGGCCCCATTACCAGTTCTTCCTATCCCTCTGTTAACAAAAGTTGTAGACGCATAATGAGACTAAGCAGCTGCTTTTCATGTCAAAATAACTCAGTGAAATATACTTAGCACTTTCAGTGATTAAAATCAGAAAACAAACCCTACAAGCCATTTGGCAACTCAAAAAAGTCACAAAGTACAAACAGAAGCAGATAATCACAAAAGCCAGAAGTAGTAGCTGGATTGAACCCACTCAAAGTAATGCAGGCTGCAAATCACCACACAGCTGTAGAATGCAGAATCCACTTTATTAACTTCAGAACATAAAAATCCAAGGATGAGCGCTTTCGTCCAGAAAGATCTAGACTTCATCAGACAATTTACCCCACATAGTTACTTCCTTCTTATACAGTTCAAACAGGAAGTTCCACCCAGTTATGAACTAATCAGTTATGTTATTAAAAGCACAATATTTACAGTCACTGAATTCAAAAAGCAGACAAAATATACAAACTGAAAACGTTCATGGAACACACCACCCTAAAAAATACACTATATATAAGCACTGCTTCATAAAATGACAATGTACAATAAATATTTAAATATGTTGAATATGTTAAAACACTAAATATGTGTAATTAAATACTAAAAACTAGATATAGTAGAAAATGTTGAGAAATAAATACACTTTACCATAATAAATACTGAATATGTGAATTATTTAAAATGTTAAAATGCATAGTGGAGAAATATATATATATATATATATATATATATATATATATATATATATATATATATATATATTTATTTTTTTTTTAAATCTTTCCAATGCCTTTAGTTTTAAAATTGGGCTAATGGAAATATGCTCATTCAGGCCGGGCCAGTTCCCAGCATTCAAACGTAATTGCCAGTATAATTCTCTTTTCTCAAGTAATAGTGACCATGCACCCCTCATGTTGGTACTGATATTATCTATAATAAAAAATTGGAACTTATGGTCAATGTATTCGAAAACATGTTTGCTAACAGAATTAGTTTTTTTTTATTCCTTATGTCATATAGGTGTTCGTATATGCGATTTTTTAACTTTCTATCAGTCTTGCCTATGTAAAAGCAAGAACAGGTGGTACATACGGCACAGTAAATCATTTTCTCCGAGTTACAATTGTATTTCTGATTTATTCTGATTTTGATATTATTGATGTCAAAAATATTGCCTTCTTTTATGTAACTGCAATAATTACATCTGCCACATGTGTTCATAAAACCTGATCTGTGGTTTGGGTAAGAGTTACTGCTCTCAGATATGTTTTTCATATTCTTGCCTTTCCTATATACCGTAATAGGTTGCGGTCCTATTACTGGTCTGATGTTCTTATCATGTCTAAAAATAGACCAGTTTTTTGTTACGATGTCTCTTAGTATGTAACTATCTTGAGTGAATACAGTGATGAAAGAAGTCTTATAATCATTCTTACTTGGAACATTGTTAGTTTCTTGATTAATGGTGGAAGGACCACTGTCAGTCATACTACAAGAAAGTAAAGGTACATAAAACCCACGCTCTCTGTTGTTAACCACCTCAATCATTATATCGCTAATGAACTTACAAGCATAGCCTCTTTTTTGAAACATATTTTTCAAGTTGTCACATTCATCTAAAAGTTCATCGATACCAGATACCATATGCATGCTGTCCCTTAACTGTTGCTTTCTTTTGTGTGACTGGGTGTGTGCTAGAAAAATGCAGTAGTGAGTTTGAATACGTGCTTTTCCTAAAGATTTTTGAAACAAACCTCTTATTTTCATAATCCTTTTCCAGTAAGATGTCTAAAAAGAACATTTTGTCAAGGTCTCTGGTATGGGTGAACTTTAGAAATTCTGTGGTGGTTCAAATATAGTTTATAAAATCATCAATAGCATCAACAGGTCCAGTCCACAAAACAAACATATCATCCAAAAACCTGGTGTAAAATTTGATGTGCTCAAAATAACATGAAGAAAAAAGTAATTTCTTCTCCCATTGCTTAACTACAATATTTCCGTATAGACCACTACATGCAAACCCCATAGCCATCCCTTCTTGTTGTAAGTAAATTTCTTTGTTAAACAAAATGAAGTTGTTTTTAAAGACGATTTCCATCAGTTGTGAAAAGACCAAGATCTGGAAGTGTGAGATATCTTTTTCACATAAGAAATCTGTAAACCACTCTAAACCAATTGTGTGAGGTATGACTGAATAAAGGTCCTTAATATTGATAGTAATAAAAACAAAAGTGCCCTTGAAATGTATCTCATCTATAGCTTATAAGAAGCTCCATGAATCCTTGCAGATATGTGTCTCACTCAATATGTATTCTTTTAGCTTATTGTCCAGATATCTTGCAAGGGGGAGGGTAATGGACCCCTTGGAGTCTACTATGGGTCGCATGGGTGGTTGGCTAAGATTTTTATGCAATTTTGGCAGCACAAACATGACTGATATTTTAGGGTAGGGAACAGAGAAAATTATGCACATCAATAGAAATTGAACTCTCTATAAATAAATCTTGGAGTTCATTCATTATATGTTGGTAAGAAGGGTTCAATTCATTAATGGATGATTTTAAATATGCTTTTCCCTCTAGAATGCAAAGCATTTTCTTGTTATAATCCTCATAGTCCATCAAGACACCTCCACCTTTATCAGGTTTCATAATTCTAATAGTTTGTGAAAAGATTTTTATTTTGTTCATTACTTTTTTCTCATTCATGTCAGAGTTCCTACTAGAAAGGTTAGAGTTACGTACATCTAACTCACATATGTTCTCAAAAAGTTGGACAATGAGATGAAGTGGGGGGGGTTATATGTACTTGAGATTGGCTAAAGGGTTGACAAAAGAACCAGGTGCACAGTTTTTAAAAAGAATATTCAAGTTCGGCTTTCATGTATACATTCTTAAATCCATAAGAGTATTAGAAACATCTAGGGGCCGTGGAGGTACAAATGTGATTCCTTTGGCAAACAAATCACAGTGTTCAGAATTAACAGCAATGCTGGAAAAATTATACACATTAAAGTCACCTAAAGTGTTGGTAACTATGTGGCAGGGTGGGAGTAAACGGTCCATATCATCACCTAAATAGTTTGGTGGTGAATGCAACAAGTTAAAGTCACATTTACATTCTGTTGTTCCAGGACTGGTACCTCTTCCCTGCTCTGTTCACCATCCCTCCCCTGTTCCAATGGTTGTTCCTGTTCATCGGGGCCATATCCCAGTTGTTGTTTCCCTGGGGACCCTTGTTCCTCAGACTCTCTGAGCGTCTCAGGGAGGAAACTTTTCCGTGTCAAAAAAAACCTGACCAGAGTTACTAGATGAAGGATTATCAGTACCAATAACAGTGCTGTTACCGTTGCCAGGATTCCCATTAAACATATATATTTTTTGCCCCATTCCTGGGAAGGGGGAGGTCTGGGATATGCCAGGCCATTACAATAGTCATTTCTGTCCCTATTCAGTTTCTTAGTTTTACGAAGTTTACTAGAACTTACTAGATGCTCCATACTCTTAAAATTTCTCACATGCTCAAATTTGTGTTGTTCATAATACATATGTTCACAAATGCTTTTACCAATATCAGAAACAGAAGCAGATAATTCATTAATTAAAACATCATTATATTCTACTATCAAACACATATATTCTATTCCATATCTATCAAATAAAGCAACTAGCTCTTTAAATAGTTCTGAATTGTACTGTAACCCATTAGGTAGCGTCACATTCTTAAACCTTTTGCCACTATATTGTCCTTAATACATTCTCCAAAATAAGCATTGTCAAGCTGAAGTTGCTTAATTTTAGAAAGTTTGTAATTAAACAGATGGTAAATCACTGTTACCAGTGTCCATTGTGATTCTCTCAGCTTCACCAAAGGAAAAAGTTTCTGCAAGGCAGTCTTTTAATGCTGGAACTGTGCCTGCCAACGAATTAATGTTCAGAGACTGATTAATGCATTGTCCATTCAAAAAATGTTCATTAGACCCCATTGTCCAACTTTTTCGAGAACATATGTGAGTTAGATATATGTAACTCTAAGCTTTCTAGTAGAAACTCTGACATGAATGAGAAAAAGTAATGGACAAAATAAAAATCTTTTCACAAACTATTAGAATTATGAAACCTGATGAAGTTGGAGGTGTTGTCTTGATGGACTATGAGGATTATAAAAAGAAAATGCTTTGCATTCTAGAGGGAACAGAATATTTAAAATCATCCATTAATGAATTGAACACTTCTTACCAGCATATAAGGAATGAACTCCAAGATTTATTTATAGAGGGTTCAATTTCTATTCATCATCTTCTTTCAGCTGTTCCTGTTAGGGGGTCGCCACAGTCGATCATCTGTTCCATTTCTTCCTGTCCTCTGCATCTTGCTCTGTCACACCAACCACCTGCATGTCCTCTCTCACCACATCCATAAACCCTATCTTAGGCCTTCCTCTTTTCCTGTTGCCTGGCAGCTTCATCCTTAGCATCTTTTTCCCAATATACTCAGCATCCCTCCTCAACACATATACAAACCAATGTAATCTTGCCTCTCTGGCTTTGTCTCCAAACCTTCCAACCTGGGCTGACCCTCTAATATACTTATTCCTAATCCTGTCCACCCTCTTCACACCCAGTGCAAATCTTAACATCTTTAACTGTGCCACATCCAGCTCTAACTCCTGCCTTTTTGTCAGTGCCACTGTCTCCAACCCATATAACATAGCTGGTCTCATTACCCTCTTGTAGACCTTCCCTTTCACTCTTACTGGTACTCGTCTGTCACAAATCACTCCTGACACTCTTCTCCACCCACTCCATCCTGCCTGTACTCTCTTCTTCACCTCTCTTCCACACTCACCATTACTCTGAACTACTGATCCCAAGTATTTAAACTCATCCAACTTTGCCACCTCTACTTCTTGCATCCTCACCATTCCTCTATCCTCCCTCTCATTCACACACACACACGTACATTCTGTCTTAGTCCTTTTGACCTTCATTCCTCTTCTCTGTAGGGCATATCTCCATCTCTCCAGGATCTCCTCCACTTGTTCCCTACTCTCACTACAGATCATAATGTCATCTGCAAACATCATAGTCCATGGGGACTCCTGTCTGATCTCGTCTGTCAACCTGTCCATCACCATTGCAAATAAGAAAGGGCTTAGAGCTGATCCTTGATGTAATCCCACCTCCACCTTAAATGCATCCATCACTCCCACCACAGACCTCACTGCTGTCACACTACCCTCGTACATATCCTGTATCACTCTTACATACTTCTCTGACACTCCCGACTTCCTCTTACAAAACCACAACTCCTCTCTAGGCACCCTGTCATATGCTTTCTCTAAGTCTACAAAAACAAAATGCAACTCCTTCTGACCTTTTCTGTACTTCTCTATCAACACTCTCAGAGCAAACATCGCATCTATAGTGATCTTTCCCGGCATGAAACCATACTGCTGATCACTAATCATCACGTCCCTTCTTAACCTAGCTTCCACTACTCTTTCCCATAACTTCATGTTGTGACTGCTCAGTTTAATCCCTCTTTAATTATTACAGCTCTGCACATTACCCTTATTCTTAAAAATTGGTACCAAAACACTTTTTCTCCATTCCTCAGGCACCCTCTCACTTTCCAATATTTCATTAAACAATCTGGTTAGAAACTCCACTGCCATTTCACCTAAACACCTCCATGCTTCCACAAATATGTCATCTGGACCAACAGCCTTTCCATTATTCATCATCTTCATAGCTATCCTTACTTCCTCCTTGCTAATCCATTGCACTTCATGATTCACTATCCCCACATCATCCAACCTTCTCTCCCTCTCATTCTCTTCATTCATCAACCTCTCAAAGTACTCTTTCCATCTGCTCAACACACTCTCCTCGCTTATGAGTATGTTTCCCTCATTATCCTTTATCACCTTAACCTGCTGCACATCTTTCCTAGCTCGGTCCCTCTGTCTAGCCAATTGGTACAGGTCCTTTTCTCCCTCCTTAGTGTCCAGCCTTTCATATAACCCTTCATATGCCTTATCCTTAGCCTTCGTCACCTCTCTCTTTGCTATGTGCCTCATCTCCTTATACTCCTGTCTACTTTCGTCATCTCCCTGACAATCCCACTTCTTCATTGCCATCCTCTTTCTCTGTATACTCTCCTGTACTTTCTCATTCCACCACCATGTGATGTGCTTAATTTTCTCTCTGTTCCCTACCCTAAAATATCAGTCATGTTTGTGCTGCTAAAATTGCATAAAAATCTAAGCCAACCACCCATGTGACCCATAGCAGACTCCAAGGGGTCCATTACCCATCCCCACTGCACGATATTTGGACAATAAGTTAAAAGAATACATATTGAGTGAGACACATATCTGCAAGGATTCATGGAGCTTCTTACAAGCTATAGATGAGATACCTTTCAAGGACACTTTTGTTTTTACTACTATCGATATTAAGGACCTTTATTCAGTCATACCTGACACAATTGGTTTAGAGCGGTTTACATATTTCTTATATGAAAAAGATATCTCACACTTCCAGGTCTTGATCTTTTCACAACCAATTGAAATTGTCCTTAAAAACAACTTCAATTTGTTTAACAAAGAAATTTACTTACAACAAGAAGGGATGGCTATGGGGTCTGCATGTGGTGGTCTATATGCAAATATTATAATTAGGCAATGGGAGAATACATTTCTTTTTCCTTCATGTTATTTTGAGAACATCAAATTTTACACAAGGTTTTTGGATATGTTTGTTCTGTGGGCTGGACCTGTTGATGCTATTGATGATTTTATAAACTATATTGGAACCACCACAGAATTTCTAAAGTTCACCCATACCAGAGACCGTGACAAAATTTCCTTTTTAGACATCTTACTGGAAAAGGATTATGAAAATAAGATGTTTGTTTCAAAAATCTTTAGGAAAAGCACGTATTCGAACTCACTACTGCATTTTTCTAGCACACACCCAGTCAAACAAAAGAAAGCAACAGTTAAGGGACAGTTCGTGCGTGCAGCCCGTATGGTATCTGGTATTGATGAATTTTAAGATGAATGTGACAACTTGAAAAATATGTTTCAAAAAGAGGCTATCCTTGTAAGTTCATTAGTGATATAATGATTGAGGTGGTTAACAAGAGATTTATGTACCTTTACTTTCTTGTAATATGACTGACAGTGGTCCTTCCACCAGTAATCAAGAAATTAACAATGTTCCAAGTAAGAATGATTATAAGACTTCTTTCATCACTGTATTTACTCAGGATAGTTACATACTAAGAGACATCGTAACAAAAAACATGTCTATTTTGAGACATAAGTACATCAGACCACTAATAGGATCGCAACCTATTATGGTATATAGGAAAGGCAAGAATATGAAAAACATATCTGAGAGCAGTAACTCTTACCCAAACCACATATCAGGTTCTATGAACAAATGTGGCAGATGTAATTATTGCAGTTACATAAAAGAAGGCAATATTTTTGACATCAATAATATCAAAATCAGAATCAATAAAAAAAAAAACAATTGTAACTCAGAGAAAGTGATTTACTGTGCCATGTGTACCACCTGTTCTTGCTTTTACATAGGCAAGACTGATAGAAAATTTAAAAATCACATATACGAACACCTATATGATATAAGGAATAAAAAAGAAACAAATTTTCTTAGCAAACATGTTTTGGAGTACAATGACTGTAAGTTCCAATTTTTTATTATAGATATCAGTACCAACATGAGGGGTGGTGCATGGTCACTATTACTTGAGAAAACAGAATTATACTGGCAATTACGTTTGAATGCTGGGAAGTGGCCAGGCCTGAATGAGCATATTTCCATTAGCCCAATTTAAAAACTAAAGGCACTGGAAAGATAATATATATATATATATATATATATATATATATATATATATATATATATGCATATGCATTTTAACATTTTAAATAATTCACATGTTCAGTATTTATTGTTAAAGTGTATTTATTTCTCTTAACGTTTTCTACTATATCTAGTTTTTAGTATACAATTACACTTATTTATTGTTGTAACATATTCAACATATTTAAATATTTATTGTACATTGTCATTTTATGAAGCAGTGTGTTTTTTAGGGTGGTGTGTTCCATGAACTTTTTCAGTTTGTATATTTTGTCTGCTTTTTAAATTCAGTGACTGTAAATATTGTGCTAATGACATAATTGATTAGTTCATAACTGGGTGGAACTTCCTGTTTGAACTGTATAAGAAGGAAGTAACTCTGTGGAGTAAATTGTCTGATGAAGTCTAGATCTTTCTGGACGAAAGTACTCATCCTTGGATATTTATGTTCTGAAGTTTAAAGAGTGGATTCTATATTCTACAACCATTATGTAACTCATTAAACCAACAGGTCTGAGCTTTACTGCTGACATAATAGTCACTAAGACTTCTTGGCTGTGCATGTGAAAACTCAAGTAAGACATTTTCAGCTAAGGGCAGCCTAACAGAAAAATATTCTAGTGGTTTGAGGTGTGTTTATAATAATCTTTATATTGTTCCTCTGAAATTGTAGCAATAAAAGAAACTGCATTCATGTTGCCTCATCTTGTGACTCTTGTTTCTGTTTCAATGTTTGCTTCTACTTTAATTAGCTCCTAATTATCACATCCCTATATTACTGCAGTGAACTATCGTCTATCAACTGAGCCCCACTGTGATTTTAATTTCATTTGTATGCCTGAAACCAGTAATGTGAAAGTACTTTATAAAACTAGTTATTTGCATGAAATAAGATCCATAGTAAATGCTCTGCAGTGTTCATATGGGTTGCTATACCGAGGTAGTAATAACATTACAACAGAATATCAGACAGCATATTGTCATATTTAATTTTTTATGTCAGTATGTACACTAACATTTTCACAACATTAATTATGTAAAATTCTGTGTTTTACAAAATACTTATAAAATGTGTGCTGAGGACAGATTTTTTTTAAAGCAAAAAGTGCAACGTGCATACCTAACAACTGTTTACATTATACTCTTTAAATGAAGCTTGGGTTCTACCTTAATGGTTATATGATAATTTACTGTAACAAATTTATCTAAAAACTGATTCATAAAATATAACTAGATTCAGTGTTCTTCTACTTTCAGAATTCATTTCAAAGGAGCTGCTGTGGGCCAGGAATGTCCATCTGGGATGTCCTATTTTAACAGCATGGTTCCAGGAAGAACAGCTCCAGAAGTAAAGCGAACATTTTTTTTAAAGTTACAATATACATGAGAAATCAGCAATCTAAAATACATATACAAAATAGCCAAAAATGATATACAATTGTTTGAAAAAATGAGATTTTTAAAGGAGACAGAATTGTTTAAAAAATAATTTCACAGCAGTAAACTGAATACAAGACTGAATTTATCCAGAAATCAAGAAATCAGGCATCAATGCATGGGGAAGTCTCTAACAACATTCATCTAGAAGTTAAAATTATGCCAGGTCAGCGTCAAATGCAGTAGCATCATTGACAGACTGAACAGACGGTTGGTAAAAAATAATGTCACAGCTTGCGAACATGATTTAGGACAATCTGGTTTACATTAATCCGGGATAAATTGCTTTAGGTGATGACATACCCCCAGATCTAGGTACAGTGCAAGTTTTTCAGTACAGAAATTTTTCTTCTCAGAAATGTATCTCACATTATAGGGGATATTGTTCCAAAGTTTGCTTGCAACAACAGGGTAGTTGAAATTTCCAAATTTATTTTGGATTTAGGAATTGTAACCAATTTTCATGTAGATGTCCTGAATTAACACTGGGATTACGTTCACGGGATAGTTTCAGACAAGGAAGGTCCATTAGAATAATATAAAAGCTTATTAAAGTAGCATAACTGAATTGCACGTAACTGTTGACTGAAGTTTAGCCACTGTGGACTACTTAGGGAGAAGCAGTGATTTATTCTGCCGTTGTACACAGCAGCAAATTTGGGTAATCTGTCACATGCCACTTCAAGCTTATTGTTATGGTAGACAAAGCCTATGGTCTTTGGATCTATACCTCTACCCACAATAACCTCAGGGCTACCAGGGTTTATAGTCTCACATTCCACACCACTAGCTTCAAGCATACTGAAATATAAAACAGGCATACAAGTGAATTGCTAAACTCACCACGTGAAGCCTCTCCTTAAGAGCATGCAATAAATATACACTGTTGCCCTTGGTTATGGGTCTGCACATCTACACCCAAGAATAGTCTTCACACTGAACACCCACCAATCAGGAGGCTCAGGCCTAGCATCCCAGGCTCGTTTCCACATCTTGCTGGCCTAGCTTCTCAGGCCCCTTTTCCACATCTCTCTGGAATCAGTGCCTTTCAGTGTTCCCTTCCCCTACAGTAACTATGCTTTAAACAAACTATTACTCACAACACACAAGACACACACAATAATAATTTCCAGGGAAAGACAGAAATACTTCTTAATACTACAGCTTTGCTCCCTTGTCAAATATAGCTCTCTACCACTGGAGAAATCCAATTATTGTTCCAATCTTGAGAAATTAGCAAAGAATGATAAACACAAAAAGTAGTGTATCACATAGCAGTCTGGCCCGTCAAAAACCAGCAGCTAATCACCATTCAAATACCCTCTTAACAATTAATACATAAATAAACAAACAACCACAAGCATTTAAAGGTCAAAAAAATAAAATATTACTTAAAATGTTGGACAGGACAGCTAAAAGAAAAATATGCAAAAAATACACAGTTGCACAGGAAAATAATTAACACTGTCGTACACTATTGTTGTAAAACATAAGCATTTGAAAATCACATTTCTCCACAGAGGACTATCCTTATGGTATTTTCTTTTTGCTGGCTTATTGTCACTACCTGCCTCAAGATAAATATCTTATACTAAATACACTTCTTAATGATTTTTTTAACTTGTACCTAAAAGAACAGCTGCTCCTTTACTCTAGTGTTTATTTTCTGTCCTCTACTACAGTCCTGTAAAATTGTATTGTATTGTATTGTTAATTAAGTCAATTTCTGTAATTTTTTTGTTTATTATACTATGGAGCTTTTCTTCCAAGGCCTCCGTTGAAAAAGGGCACTAGCCCGGTCAGATTATCCTGGTCAACAAATGTCAAATAAATAAGTAAATAAATAAATAAATACCAGTATGAGCAGATAGCATGCTTAAAATAAGAAGCAGTCCAACCAGCTACATATTTCCTATCTACAGCTAGCCAGAAGAGATACTGGGCTCGATCTACATTAGTGAACTTTTCATCATATAACACGCAGAGGGTACAGAGTAGCAAGCTGTCCTGGCAACACTTGCTAAGATCAATAAAAAATATGCCTGCTTGTTCAACAGTCTCTAGATAGAGGTTCACTCAAGATTACCATTAGTAGCCTAGCTACAGCACCCCAAATTGTAGGTTCCCACTGACATGACTAATATACATCTAGTTTCAACTCTTTACAGTGAGAGCTTGAGGAGTCAAAACCAGGATACATTTATGATTGCCCAAACATTCATCCAGGTTATGCTTAAATAGAGTCAGGGAGTTACTTTGCTTTATACCCAAAGGAAGTCTATTCCATGAAAGATGAATTCTCTGGGAGATATATATATATATATGTATATATATATATATATATCACTAGCAGGTTCTGCTTATGTTTTCATGGACATTAAAATCTCTTCAGTGGGTGTTGAGAGTGTTATTAGCTTTGCAAATGTGCAGGAGGTTGATTAGGACTGGAAGCTTTGAGGCTTTATAGACTAGACAGGGGGTCCCCTTTCAAAGAGGCTGAAGGAAACAGAAAAGAAAGGAAGTGCTTTAAGGCAGTCAGCATTGCTCAGAGAAGTCATGTCCTTGATTTTCTTAGTGAGAAAATGCTGTAGTCTCTCAATCTGGGTACATAATAAAGGGGTCATTAACTCTATAATGGGCCTGAAGAGGGAGGAGTACAGGGGATGATACATTTTTACAGCTAGAAAAAATACTCCTGGTGATTAATCTGTCAAGGTAAAAGGATTTCCTAACAACAACGGATTCATGGTAATCAAAGGATAGTTCATTGTCAACAAAAGTGGCTAAGTCACCTTTCAAATGCGTTTCACCTATTTGGTAAGTGCATGGAAGCCCAATTTTGCCTAAGGACAAATGCTGCATTTCTTAGTATTTAGTTTTACTACATAGTCAAGGCACCACTTATTGGTACATGTTAGTCCCTACTGAGGAATATGAAGTCAGCTGGAGAGTTGGTGATAGCTCAAAACTTGGTCAGGCACCAGCCCAAAATACCAGCAAAAAGAGAAAGTCTTTCAAATTACTCATTCAGTGAAGGCTATCAAAATAGTTATTTTTTTACATTTTACTGCTTTGTACAAAAAAGTGTTATACTTATTTGCAAGATTATATGCACAGTTCATATTTTCAACCCTGTTGCCTAATCTCTGAATAAAAAACAGCTGCATATTTTATAAGGTTTATATGCTTATGTGCAATCGCAGATTTTGAAGTATTACCAAAAAAGTGACATATTTCTACACAAACATAGCACTTACATTACAATGAAGGTGATAATCCCATAAACACCAGGTACATGACAAACTGTAGAAAATCTGCAGTTAGTCTAGTGGTATTAGTAAAGAAACCTGTAGCTTTGTATAAGTTATCAAACAGATACAGTTATTGAAAATGCAGCCAAGAAGCTTTGTCAGTGCTGACTTCTTCAATTAGTAAAGAATCGAGTGCAATCAGTAGGGTTGGGGCCAGGATTTTCTAAGGTGAACCATGATCTGCAACACAGCCTGGGTTAGTTAACATGGAAGTTGTCATTTGGTAGATTTAAGATTCAATCCCAAACCATTAAGCTATGTTTTAAGACAGGGAACATAGGCAAGACATTTGGAGTTTACAAGTTCCAATGAATGGTCAGCGAGGAAAATGGGGAGTGGTTAGTGTATAGAACAAGCTTTGAACATCTACAGTGATTAGCCTCATCTTTCACAAACATTATGAAAAGGAGCGGACCAATAATGAGACTCGGGAAACACAGATATTTACAGAAAGGAAAGTAGACATGTGTCCATTCCTTCTCACAACTTGTCCCTTCTTGGCCAGACAATTAGCAAACCATTTGAAGGCACTAAGTGCTAAGGCCATGCAAACATACTGCCTCTTTAAGCCTTGAATGACCAATCATGTCATGGATTTTGAGAAAATAGCAGGACTGTATCGTCAAATTTATCATTGTCTATGTATTCCACAATCACACATCAGGCAGTCAGGACAAAGGGTCAAGGCTGTGAGTTGTAGTTCTTATGGTACAGGGTTTAATTCCTACAGCCATCATTTGCCAGCTGTGTGACACTGAGCAAGTCACTTAAACAGACAGTGCTTGAGGGCAGCCAGGAATTTGGGTTAGGCTCCTTAATGGTCTCCTTGAGTGCAAACCAAGTAATTATCTGTGAACAAATCTGCCTTGAACCATCACCAGTCAGTGTCAATATCAAGAAAGCATCAAAATCAATGCTGAATGCTACACAAAATATTGTAGTTTATTCAGTACTGTAGGATTCAGTGGTTCACACATTTTTCTAATAGTTTTGAAATTGGTAAGAGAAGGGCAACTGGTCTGTAGTTGCTTGATATGATCAAACAACCTCCTTTTTGTAATAGTATTATAAATGTCTGTTTCCAAATATAAGGAACATTCTCTTCACTGCTAGAACAGGTAAGCCCTAATAATAATTTGTTGGGGGAGGACAGCAAGCAGATTTAGCTGTGATTTTTAGAAGCTTGGGGAAAATATGTCCAAAGCATCAGATCTGGGTTTAAAAATTTTAGGAACTTCTGCACCAGATCCACTGGGACTATATGGAAGGACAGGATTGAACAACTAGGATAAATGGATGTCTGAATTCACTGAATCTGCATGGAGACTGGGCTTGTAGTCATTTGTTACAATGTTGTCCACTAAGTCATGGAAGTAACTGAAAGAATATTTTTCTTTCTCATTTTCTCACTGTCATCAAATTAAAGAAAATGGGAGATCACAGTGACAGAGCTGGTCATTTTCTTTGGACTAAATAGCATTGCAGATCAAGCAAGAGTGTGTTTTACTGGGTAGTATGACATTGTTTACATGATTATATGCAAACCTGAGTCAGAGTTGTGTTTACACAATTATATGCAAACCTGAGTCAGAGTTGTGTTTACACAATTATATGCAAACCTGAGTCAGAGTTGTTCTGATTCAATCTTTGTTTTGCAGCAGACTGACTCCAATGTTCTTTGTCAGATGTTTATTTTCAGCAAAGGGGCAAGTTAATTTATGGTATTGATGAAAACAGTACTAAAATAAGTCACAACCTCTTCTAAGGAAAGCCTGAATAAGTCACAACCTCTTCTAAGGAATGCCTGAATAAAGGGGACTCAGTCAGTAGGTCTAGGGGTAGAATTAAAGGTAAGTTACATTTGCTTACATTTCTAGAAAAACGATAGTTATTCATCTTAAGAGATTTTTGTGATTTCACACCATTAATGCTGGCTACTGAACACTATCAGTTATTACACCACCCAGTACAGTACTTATTTCGTAATGGAAAAAAAACAGTCAAGTGTGGAACTTCACAGATGGCTGCTCACTGACCAACATGTTTATTAGAACTTTCCCTGTGTGAAAACTGCAGTGGTGAAAAACATAGTCAAACTGAAAAAAAAAACATTTCCTGGCTTGTAATTACACTGCCTGGCTGACAGCAAATAAGACATTTGGAGAAAGTAACAGGAAAATCAACTAGAAAAGAAAAGAAAACTCAGCATAAAGCAATTAAAGTTTCAGTTTTAGAGAAGGGGATGCCTTACAGTAAGTTATAGGGAAAATAAACAAAATGCTCTCAGATATGCTTTAAAAAGTAAAGAATTGATGGAATGTATAGAGTCAAATAAAAAGGCTAGAAAATGTGAGAAACTTTAACTGGTTATTTGGACGTGCTGATAAAAACTGCAAAAATCAGAAGATGAAGTTTTGACTGAAGAGGAGGTTTTTCAAGAAGAGTTGTTACAAAAAATAATAGAGATAGTGATACAGAGCACATTGAAAATATGTGATTTTCTATTATACTAAAAACTGGAAGAAAGAGACTATGTTATGCAAGTGCAAGTTAACAATTGGATGGGTGTTCCACATCAGGATTTGTTAACCGAAAGGGCTAATCATGTGTATGCTCCAAACCTGGCCATGATAAAGCAGCCAAGACCAATACTAGTAAAGATGCAATCATACCAGTAGAAAGAATTGTGACAAAAAAGAACAAGTATTAAACAATGGGGGCAACAAAGTATTTGTGGAGGATGAGGTGGATTATTCACCATGCGCCAGGTAGAACAGAAGCAACTTTATCCCAGCAATCAGAGAATTTTGAGAGCCAGATGTGAGATTCAAGTTGTTATATTTGCTTGTCTTCAGAATATTTTTTTCCAGAGGATCAAAGATATTTTGGAGACAGAATAATTTAAGGAGGAAATAAAAAAAAAATAGCCAACAAGCACAAGGGAATTCTGCTTCTCATTCTTCTTAGAATAACAAAGCCCATAGAGAGACTTTGCCAGTGAAACCTTTTCCATTGCTCCAAAGGAAAATGGTTAAGAAACAGAAAAAAAAATCATAGGATCTGACTATAAGAACCAGGAGTACTTTGGATTTGAACCAGAGGGTGGTGGTGGGATATGGAGATGACCATCAAAAAGACCAACAATGTTGTGAAATTAGAGAATAAATGGGAAACTGTTACAAAAATCAATCCAATTAGGGATATGATTAGACATGTGCATTGTGGCTTTATAAGAAATGGTTGTGAAAGACTGGAATTTTGTTGACTGCATTAAACCTGTGGATGAACTATAAAGCATATACCCCACTTTATATCATTGTTTAGAAGGACACTGAACAGACAGGATAAGTAACTGGAAGTAATATAGTTTTGTTTTCATAGCTATGTAAAATTGCATGATATATATGGAGTTATATTGTAAAGCAGTTTTGTATAGAGTACAGTCAGGGATATTTCAATGAAGTGGGGATAATCTGATCAATGACAGATGTAGATTTAACAGCAATAATGTCATTTTCTTGATTGTAATCTACCAGGCTATTAACTGTGGCAGGGTGAGAGAGGAGAAAAGTGGTTAAAGTTATTATAATGTTGTAATAGTGGGCTGTTGGTATGTGAGAAGTAGAAGTGTACTGATCACATTATATGTAGAATTAAGAGAACCGCCCTTATTTTTAAAGAGGGTGAATAGCTAGATTTACGTCCTTGGTTTAAACTATAGACAATGTTTTTTAAGCAAATAGGTTTGAAAAATAAGACAAAAATCAAGACAGGTATAGAAATTGTTAGTTTTCTTGGATTTCCATGAGGAAATACTTTCAGTTGGTGACCAGAAGTTTACAGGTATGAGCAAATAAACATGAAAATTCTGTACAGTGTGCTATGAGTGAAATTTACAAAGATTATTTCTTCTAGCTGCAAAGTTACTAGCTGTTGTTTTCTCATTACCAATTGCTTTCACTTGGAGATGAGCTGTTTACAGGTGCAAGCTATTAACAGTAACCATTAGAACTCTGAATACTCTGTACTTTGTACATTTCTCTCAGTACAGTGTAATTAACATTTAAAGGTCCATTGGCAAGCAGTTCAGTGAAAATAAATGAAGTTTGACATTGTGGGACATCAACAGGATATACAAGTAGTTGCCTCTCCAGCAGATAGAATACGTTGATGCATTTAACATAACTGTCCACAGTTTGGTTTATTTATTTAAAGGTAACCAGTGCACATTTTCTTGGGGCTAAAAGTTAATGTTTACTGAAAGCATGCAAATGTATTCCCACATCTCAGATGGGAATATAGATAAGAAAAGAAAACACAGCAATTAGTGCAAGTAGGAACACTGGTTTTATCATGCAATTTAGCATGGGTAACCTTAATTTTTGAATAGGTAATATCTGTAGGTACAGTCATCAATTTGGATCAACTGCTCTATTCCAGAGGGGTGCATTTAATTTTTTGAAAGTATACATAGTTTTGTGTGTTTGCTATAAGTTTAAAAGGGGATGGGAGAGTCTGAAAATCTATTTAGTTTCTCATTTGAGTACTTTCACTGAAGTATCGAGTTCTGAAAAATGTGACACATGTTCAAACAGAGATGACAAGTTTGAGCAAGGACAGGAGCATCTGCAGAGTTTTAAAGGAAATATAAGGGAGCATTTGAAAAATATGCATGTGTTTAGAAAGGTTGCTGCTAAACAACTATTTTGATAACAACTCCAAAACACAGAAACTTTTAGCACATTGACAAAGACAACAGAATGTAGAAATGTCTGTTGCCAGACTTAGGGAGCATATGTCAAGAAATAAAATCAGAGATCATACAGATGCATTTGAGATATTTAGGAAATTATATGAAAATTTATATAAAGCAGATGAATGTGGAAACTAATAAAAAACACACATGGAAATATTCATAGAAGGTTTAATTATTCCAAGGTTATAAGGAAGATGAGCCTCAGCATTCAATAGCTAAGATAGGATGAGATAAAATGGTGATACATGATCAACAGGGAAATTTCCAGGAACAGATGGTATTTTTATGGGAGTTACACATAGCTGGCATGAAGAAAGTGATAAAAATCTGGAAGGTTTTATTTAACAGCATTTTGGAATTGTGGTGTATTGTCAAAATTGATAGATATGGATCAATGTGTTTTTCTGGAAGGAGGTAAACATTCAGCAAAGATGACCCAAACAGAAGTAAATGCAAGGAGACTTCACTGTTATTTTTGGGGCTTGATGCAGAGAAAGTATTCTGTATAGTCAGCTAAAATAATATGAGTAGAGCAAGTTTAGTTAGGGTGGTATACAAAGGATTGGAGGCAAGAATTAGGGTGTGAAGGCTTCTCTCCAACAAGCTGTGTTCGAAAATAGGAATCAGGCAAGGATGTCCTCTTTCTCCTTTATTATTTAGAGCCACTGACAAAGAAAATAATGGACTCACAAATTCAAGAATATAAATGGAATCGTACTCAAGAAAAGTTAGTGTAACTTTCAGATGACACTATCTTGTATTTAATAAATCCAGAAAGGGATGTTTGTGTTGTGGAACATTTTGAGACAGGTTTCTCATCTTTTCAAGATATAAAATGAATGAATTCAAAACAAAGGCTATAGTGGTAAAGTACAAACCCACATATAAATCAGTTCAGTAATACACATGTTTATGTGGGCATAAAATGAAATATTTAGGTGTATGGATTAAAAAGGATTTTGATTTGGCAGCTAAGGATATGTATGAGGAGACTAAATAAAAGATAATATAAAAACTGGGAAATTGTAAGCTCTTGATTAAGGCTATGGATAACAAAATACAAGCAGTGGAAATGCTTTAGTCCCTTTGAATTTATATGCAGGTAAGGCATACTTTTATCAATCAGAGAAGTTATGAATGGCAATTAACGAGCTGAAGAATTTATTTGGGGGGATGACTGTAAGAATTAAGTCAGATAACGTCTTTCTCTCTACAGAACAAAGTGGTTTAAGATTACCTGATTTAAAGGGATATTTTAGAGCTACACAGTTAAGGCTCCTACACATAGCAAGCAGAAGGTTATACATCAAAGTGGAAGGAGTTAATGGTGAAACAGGAGATGAGTTTGAGAAATAAATATAGTATGATTTTGGATGCAGGTCCTTAAGGAGAAAAATAGCAATAAAGAACTTTACATTCATAATGTAGCAGAAAGTATTCTAAGAACTAAGCCACATGCAGAGGAAAGGATATTTTATGAAGAGAGATGACTGCAAGTAAGACTAAATAAAATAGGTAAGAGGAAGTTGGAATTTACTAGAGAAAATCAGCAAAGGAACTGAGATACTGGGACAAAATAATGGGAAGGATGGTTAATAGAGTGGTATGAAGCCTAGCAGAAATTTGGATGGCAGGTTAGAGACTGCCTTCCATACCAGAGACTAACAGATTACAAACAAAAAGAATAAGTGATCAATGAGGGCTAAGTCAAAGACCTGCTATGGTAGAGTTTTTTGTGTATAGAACTAAAGCAGCTATTGAAAAAGGATGAGTAGTGCAGTATATAAAATGCTGCATGATAACTATAAGAACTGATTAGACAATTAGAGAAGGTTAGAAAAGATTGGGAAGAGACACTGGAAAGGACTTGTACCAATAAATAATGAAAATACATCTGTATGGCTCTCAAATATGCAAAACAAGGCCAGAGGGGTTAGAATATTTGCTTGAAAGTGTTTTTATTGATATTTTTATATCCCAAGCAGATTTCAGAGTATTTTTCTTAGGTAAATAGCAAATGCAGGAGGTGTGATGGCAAAAAAGAGATGTATTTGGGAAGATGTGTACTGGAAATGTAGCAAGTTGGCAGATTTTAACAATTCCCTACAGAGTACTTTGTCAGAAATGTTGGGGAAGCAACTTATAACTGAGGAAATTATTCCTCTGACCTTGGACATAGGCTCTGAATTGCCTAGTCATACTAAAGTTAATGCTACTGACCACCAAAAAAGTTAATTGCTAGAAAATGGAAATACAAATCTAAACCAAATGTAATTCAAAGTACTGAAATTGTAAAGTAGATAAAGTAAGTGGAGGTGGGATCTTTAAAAAAGGAAAGAGGAAATTACAAAGAAGTGATTTGTGAATACATGCAGAATACTGTTCAGGATGATGATGAGTGATGTTTAAGTGAAGGAAGGACTTAAGCAATTCATGTATTATCTGAATGAATGATAACTTTTAAAGGAAACATATGCTGCATGAAAAATATGCTACTAGTTTGTTTTCTTTTATATTCATGTATTTGTGTACCTGTGTCACTGTTTGGTTGTGATTTCATAAATTTTTTTATAAAAAAAAAAAAAAATCTAGTCAAATATGTTCACCTGATACAAGGATGCGTCAATCCAGGTTGTAAGTAATATAACTTGGTTTAACCCACTCAGCTCCTGTGCAGGGTAACTTGATGCATCAGTGGAAGGTGAACAATCAATGCTAAAATCATGTGTGTTTATATGTGGGTTGGGAGGGTGGCCTAATGGTTAAGGTGTTTGCCTTACAAACACAAGGTGCAGGGTTTGAGTCTCACAAGAGATAATTGGTTAGGCTTAAAATGGCTTGCAAGGGCAGTTAGCTTAGTACTAATCTATGAACCTATGAACCTAAGAACTTCTGACTTGATTTATGTAAGGTCCCACATAAGGGCCCTATCAGTCACATATCTTTCATCCTGAAGATATATATATATATATATATATATATATATATATATATATATATATATATACACACACACATGCCACTGATAGCGACATGGCATTATTCATTTTTGACATTTGCTGATTCCTTTTGTGCTGACTGTGGAATCTGAACGTAAACTAGAAAACAAATAGTATTATCTGTGTAACTGATAACCACCCACCAGTAACTTTCTGGATCCTGTGATGAATAAGCACATAAAGCTCTCCTTCTCCACCTCCTGCTTTGAGTCACACCACTACCTGCATGATAAACATCTGGTGATAACTCCGCCTCCTGCCTTGAGTCACACCACTTTTGTTATGGTTTATACCAGCATCTGGAGACTGTAAAACAATTCCAGTACTTCCACCCATCCTGAAAAGACTAACAAGCCCTTCTCTGGCACGCCAGGGTAGCAATTAGTTCATCACTACGGATAAAAAGAGTAGGGTTCCAGCCCATTATTCTCACAGACATTGCTTCTCTGGCTGCATTCAGACACAAGATAAAATCTTTATGGCTAAACTAAGTCATTTAATTTCAGGTTATTTTTCTGATGGTTGGCTGGGCTGAACTTAACCCCTTCCTTTCCAGTACCCTCTATTAAAATATATACATTTCCTCAGTTACAGCAGCACAGTCTGACATGCATGTATATTTCTTTTCTGTTCAGCAGGACCCACTGTTGATATATTGTCAACACAAGCAACTTTACAAATACATTTTAACACAAGCATCTGTACAAACTAGTCTGATATGTAAATGACATAAAGCTCTTTATAAAACTCAAGCTAGTTATACTTGCATATGTTACACATGCACTGGCCTACTCTCTTTGGCATAGCTGGCACTACTTCACATCATCATAGTGCTCATCAGATAAATGGGATACAACAAATTCTTAATTAGCAGATCCCAACTAGTTTTAGCTAAAGCAGTACTTTACACCATATCACCAGTTTCAACTGCAGAGCAGAATCTGCAAATTTCTTACAGGTGTCACTTTCTCTTTGTACATGTTTAGGTAGAAAAATACAGCAACTTTCTTATCTGACCATCTCTCTACATATATAGTTATTGCACTCTCTGTAAGCTTCAGCTTTGAATTTTGGAAGGTGCTTTCTTCTTTCAACAGTAACATTTATGTGTGTATGTATCTGATGGGGTGTGAGTGTCTCAAGGAAAATTATTTGACTTACAGAAGCACCTTCAATCAGCATTACTCATTAAACACTCCAGGGATGTCCAGATTAGCAAATGTACAGTTTTTATATGCAGTGTTACACAACAAGTAGAACGCAACCTGTTTTACGTTTATATTTGAAGAGTTTCTAGCATTTTTTTCACAACTAAATACAGTTTTAGTGCAACTTAGTTCACTTTGCCTGCATTTCATTTGTGAAACAGTTACATTTTCCCAGCTTATTGCAGCTTTCCACAGAATCACTCACTCTCATGATACTGTAACCAAATGGAAAATCTGATTGTTTTCAAAACATGACTACAGCCAAGTTTCCAAGATTGATAAAGTGTTGGCTGACAGAGGTAAAGACAGCTATGTACTGGATGCATTTTGTTTTGCTAATTACATGCATGAATCTAACATTTTAAAACCATTTGCCTTTTTTCCAGCTGTCTTTCATTGTTCAGTTAGAATGTTCTCATCCACTGGTCTACAGCTGGGATGGATATCACCAAGGATTAGGGGTGAGAGGATGCAGGCAGCATGTTACGGGCTATGCATGACCTTTTAGTCTTTTGATTATCTTTTTTTCTATAGTGGACATGCACAGCAACAACAATGATACTAAAAGTCCAAAATGTCTATGACTTTCCAGCAGCCAACCTGCACACAGGGCAAACAGGGTGTTTGCTGGTATACAATGTACCTGTTATAGGAAAGCCAAAACAATAACAACTAGCTGTGTTCAAGCATGAATACAGAACTAAGTATAAGTGAGTATCCAAAGGATTAAAAGTATCAGACTAATGTGAGTTGTTTTCTTGGTGACTGATGTGATACTGTGCCAGATACGGAAAATTCAGGCTGGAAGTGCCTTTCATAGATACATAAAGCTATCTAGCTTAGACAGAGGGGGTAACAGACGCAGATGGTCACTAAAGGTGAACTATTCAGGCATTCCATGCTTAGGCATAAAGGCTCCTCCCCAAAATTTTCTAAGCCCCTTTCCAAACTGTTTTTTAAGTCCTCACTACAACTGGGAAAGCATGTGCAACATCCAAGATGGCTGTCAATTGTGTCTGCACTTCTAATGTGGCAAAAAGGAGAGGTAGTGAGGAAAGTGTTCTGTAACAGTGTTCCAGACATTCCAGTGAGCTATGGGGCCGTTACAGTATTAAATGAGAGAAGGCAACCAGGTAGAATGTTCTTATATGTCTCTCTGCGAGGTCCCAGGTGAGTATGTGTGTGTGGTAACAGTTGTTGTGACCTTCTCAACTAATTTATTACACACAGGAAATATAGACCTCTCTGGTATACCAATACCCTTATACACTTAGCTTGATGATGAACCTTCAAACCTTCTAGGGTTGGAAACAAAATTATAAAGTCATTTTTTGGAGGATTAAGGCTGTACTAAGAGTGCAAAAACTGCAAAACAACAGAAATTACTAGATAAATTAGAAGTGCTTTCATACACAGAAGAGTAGCAGGGATTTGTCTATTTCTTTCAATGTATTAGCAGATAAATTAATTGACATTATACCATGACCCCCCATTAATATTCCAAAACGTGCACGCTGATTGGCCAGCGTGCACGTTGTAAATCGACTTATACTAATGGAAAAAGGTCCGGTCGCCCGGACTTTTTCCATTAGTATAAGTCTCTTTTAAAACACTGTCTCGCTATGTTAAACTCCTTTAACATAGCGACACAGTGTGTAAAAAGCAATGGAGATCTTGCTTTCTCCGTTGCTTTTTTTTTAAACCTGTCTCGCTATGTTAAATGGGTTTAACATAGAGAGACAGATTTAAAATAAGCAACGGAGATCTCCGTTGCTTATTTTAAAGCTGTCTCGCTATGTTAAACCCATTTAACATAGCGAGACAGGTTTTAAAAAAAAACAACGGAGAAAGCAAGATCTCCATTGCTTTTTACTGTTTCGCTTCGCCCACGGGACCAAACCACGCCAACCATGGGTAAATCCCGCATTACCCACACCCAGGTGTGGGTTATTGCTATAGTGTTATCTGGACCCTGTAAACATGCCAGTACTATAAACACTGGGCAAGACAAGTGAGCTCATTACTTTCCACTTATGAACCACATGGGTTTGTGGAATGAGGAAACAAAACAAATGCATTCATTTTGCATCTTACATGCTTGTATGCCAGCACTGCTTGGCTGTGATTGTTTATTACTTTAAGTCTTACATTTAATATTATACAGTCATAGTTGTTTAGTAAAAAAGTGCAGAAAATTAGAAATTCTAGAAATTTATATTGGAATAGCTACCATTTTTTCTTCTGTGACTAAGCTGAAAATTGTAGGCTTCAAAAATACTTTAAACACCCTATAATCATCCATATTTTACTTGCCCCAAAACAGGACAAAATATTAAAACAGCTTAGCTGCTTCATTCTGTACTCTGTTGTTAGCAATAAGGGAGGTGAGAATGTCACTGTGAAATGTAAAAACATGGATGTCTGTTTTAGTTCAGCCCTTCACTGGCTGAGTAAAATGGTGGCAAAAAGCTCCTATGGTGATGGCACTGGAATAGAACTATCCCAGTAAGATGCTGTACTGCGTGAATGGGGGCTATAAGTTAAATATCAACATGTGAATGCATCGTTTTATCTCCAAACATCCACGCATAGAAAGGATAATCTACGGTGCACAGATTCATTTGTAAGTGCCCAAATAAAGGCCTGAAATGTCTCAATTTAAAAAAAAAAAAGAAAAATGCAATTAAAATAGTACAAGTTAAATGCAAATAAGACAACTGAGTTCAGACTGACATATGGTCTTATTCATTAACTATGTGCATCATCTTTAAATCTGTATTTAAGTTATATTTGATAAAAAAACAGCTCAGCTGGACAGGCAACGTAAGGGAGAAGTTTCATGTTCAAACCAAAAAGTTCTGGCTACTTGGGCAAAAGCATACAATGTGGTCTACACTTCAAATAACCCTGGCAATATGCCCCAAATTCAAGAAATGTTCACATGTATCGCATCTTTTCGGGATTGCAAATTTGTGTACATCAGCACCACATGAAAGGTTCTTCATTCTTAGTGTCACTTCAGCTCCACTGATGAAACAATTTTATGAAGGCTTAGTAAACAGTAGATAGATATAAAACAGGAAATAAATGTGACAATTCGTGTTACATTTCATGACTAATAGTTAGATATCGAAAACAGTCTGAAATACTTATAAATGAATGCTATGCAGAGAAAATGATAACAGAGTCTTCCACAAGCCAAGAATTTCTCAGGCAAGTCATATGTAAGCAAGTACTTAGGTTTACACCAGTACACAACATGAGATAAAAGGCTTACTTGGTCAAATATTTTCAGTATAGACTGTTATTTAACCCTTATGCTATAAAAAATACAAATACTGCACAAAAATATTGCATCTTTATTTTTTCATTATACACATTGTGGGTACAGTAGACATGTTATTAATAGTATTAAGTAGTGCATATTTAAAATGCATTATTGAGGGCACTTTTTAAAATAAAATGGCACATCTCTGAAAATCTGATGGATCTCTACAAAAGCGAACTTTTACTGAAAGTTCTAAAACAATTTTGGAAAACATACAACTTTGTGAGTTGTTAAAGGCAGTCGGGCAATGACTTAAAGTGATAACTTCTCCTATTGGTGTTAGCTAACATAGCCCTGCACTCTTGCCCATGTGCAGTCCTCTCACAAGATGAAACATACTCAAACACACCTCTGTAGCTGTGCCTTTACTCACAATTTACTTGCATAAGCCATGTGGTTTCCTATAAGTCTACAATATCATCTTATGATCAGCAGACATGAGTTAGGTATACTGTTATCATTTTTCGGCATGGGGGCAGAGGGTGACAGTTCTTTGCAGGAAGTGCCATAACTACACATAACAAGTAATCTGATTGTATTTAATTTGTAATGCTACAGTTTCTAAATGACACAGGGTATGTGACAGAAAGAAGTAGCTAATAGTCTCTATACAATCATGCAAGACTTTTGTTAGAAACAGCTTTCAATTATATAACCATCAGCTGTTAATGTACTATATGTGGTGGACCCTTATCAGAATAAGAACTTGTTAATGATCAAATGCATGATTAACTATTACTAATGAACTGTTAGGGGACATTAAAATAGTGTTAAAAAAGCTTAGACTGTTTCCAAAGCTTGTAACAGTTAAATCCATAGTTTAAAATAAAAGTGACAAAAGATGAAATACAATAAAACATAGAGAAGACATTTTTGAATGATCATTTTTTTTTCAAAGGCAGACAACAGTAATAATATCCTGAGCTAACTAAAAATGTTTAAATCCCATGAAAAATATTTACCTAAGTAAATATAACTTTTGTCCAGTTTCGATGCTTACACTGGCACTGCACACACACACACGCACACACACATATAGCAATCATTCCATATGATCCTTTCCTTTTGTAATAAGCACCATTTTATCAAAGCTGCATAACAAGTATACTTACAAAATGGTCAAAACTAGAAAATGAGCTGACTCTTTACTCTTGTATAATACCTGTGTATTACACTTTTACTCTGATTACAAATCCTGACCGAGGCCCTAAGATTACAAGCATAGCGATAATAAATAAACCAACACATGATTAGTTTACTGGTTTATAATATATGATTATTACACTCTTACACAAATTAAGTGCATCAGACATATTACACAGCACTGAGTTTTGGTTATAACTGATTTCTATGCCAGTAGATGAAGAGCCAGTCTTCAACTGTTTTTTTTTTCCATTATGAAAATGCCACCTGCTCTCTAAGACAGCAGTGATAACAATGTATACAGAATTTTCAAACAGCAACATTCCTGACAGCAAAAAGTACAGTTGTGTAACTAAACTTGCCATAACGATAGATGTTCTAATTATCATTGCTGCAGTAGCCTTAGCTATATGGGTTATATCCTGACAAGGACTCAACAAGCAGGCAAACTTCAAAAGCCTTCAGCACTCCTTCTACACTCCCAAACTAGTAGGCTT
The DNA here is from genome assembly GCF_019279795.1 of Protopterus annectens. Lineage (NCBI taxonomy): Eukaryota > Metazoa > Chordata > Ceratodontiformes > Protopteridae > Protopterus > Protopterus annectens. The sequence continues at coordinate 569,016,873 of NC_056733.1, read as the reverse complement.
GAGTGCAAAGCCCTTCAAAGCTTTCATGACAACAGAGACAGTGAAGCTAAAACCCTGAGATGACAGTGCTAGGAATATAATAATAATAAAAAGGTTACACCCTGGCATAAAAGCATGCAATAAAAAGGGGGTGAGTGGAGTGAGTGCACACTGCAGCAGTGATCATTCCAACATCTACTGTTATAAACTAAAACAACGAGTAAAAAGGTCACACAGAAAAAACAATCAGTTAAAAAAACAAACAAAAAAAATCTAGTAAAGCTAGACTTTCCACTGTGCGATTCCTTAAACCTCTTGTATTAGAGGCAACATGGGATATATGCAAATTACCCTTTAAGGACATCAGATGTTTCAGCTAAATGGCAATTCTGAACATCCATGACTTTTTATTTTAAATCTATTTATGGACAAATTCAGGCCAGTAAAGGCAAGCCCAACTAGCTGTGGACATGCACGTTTCTGCCTTCTTATGGCATCATCAGCACAGCATAAGTGGGAAGTTCGGCTTTATTGGCCTGAATTTGTCCATAAATAGACCCATGTTGCCTCTAATACAAGAAGTTTAAGGAATTGCACAGTGGAAAGTCTAGCTTTGCTAGATTTTTCTTTTTGTTTTTTAAGATCTACTGTTATGGTAAGTTTACTTACACAACTGTACTGTGTTCTTCATTTGATCACTGCTGTAGTAGCCTTAGCTACATTGGTAAATTACCATAACTTACACCAGCTGGGAAGATGAAGGATGAGGGTCCGGGAGCCTTGGGAGAATTTATTTATTTTACATTTGTTTACTGGGATGTCTGACTGGGCCAATAGCCCTTTTTCAGCACAGGCCCAGGGAGAAAAGCTCCGTTACCAAAACACATTACAAACAATGCAAGAAATCGATAATCAAGAATATATAACTTTGGTGGTAAATATAGGTAGTAAAAACTTTATAAATAAACAATAAGAATTGAGAGAGTAATATAAAGTAGAAAAAAAGAAAGCTAACAAATAAACTAGCATGAAATAACTTGCGCCATCATAGAGAAATGATGGTTTTGGTGGTAAATATTTATGAGATGCATCTATGGTATATGAACAAAAATATGTCTGATTGTTGCTATGCTAGTGTTACTTGTTCTAAACAGTGATAGCCAAGGCAATATTGAGGTGAAGTACAAGAAGGGAATATGAGGAAACTGTAGGAAGCTTGAGATAGGTAGATAATTGGAGCAGTAGTGAACTTGATATAGGAACAGAGAAACTGGATAGGGAGAGAGAGACTGGAATGTTCCTAGGAAAGCCTGACCTAGACCTGGAGATGGAACCTTGTTTACAGTGCTTTGTAAAATTAAGCAGAGGACCAAGTTGCTACTTTTAGAATACTTCCAGCATCCAACCCTTTCTAAAAAGCCACTGATGAAGCCAAGGCCCTGGTAGAGTAAGCCTTGATCCTGCTAGAAAGGTTTGTTACAGTGGAAAAGACAAAATAAATGGCACGAGAAAATCATTTTGAAATAATTGGTTTTGACACAGGTTGCCCTTTTTTTTCACTTCACAAGAAATGAACAACTGATCAGAAGTTCAGAAAGATTTTATTCTATCAAGTCAGTACCCAAGTTATCTGTGGACATCCAGGGTATAAAGTATCCTTTCTCCCTCATTTTTATGTTCTGGGAAGAAGACAGGGAGATGGATACCCTGGCCTAAGGTTAACTTGGATACCACTTTAGGCATAAATGAAAGATTAGTTCTCAAGGAAGTCTTATCATTGTGGAAAATGAGATAAGGCTGATCCACCATAACTGCTTGCAATGCAGATATTCTTCTTGGATGGGCCAGAGCAATTAGCAAGACTGTTTTCCTTGTTAAGAACCTCAAGTCAACCTATGAGCTGGGTTCAATGGGTTCAAATGGAGTTAGTTTTTCCAACACAAAGCTACGATCCCAAGCAGGAGCCACCTGTTTCCTATGCAGTTTCTTATGCAACACCCCTTTTAAAAACATTTTCACATTAGGCTGCATTAAAAGAGGGGGATCCACCTGCAGACATGCTGAAATGGCAGATGAATGAACCTTGACTGAAGAGTAAGATGGACCATATGATAGTAAATCAGTCAAATACTAAATAATCACAGGAAAACTAGCCCTGAATGGGTGCTGGCTCTTTTGTTGGCACCAAATGTTTCTCATTTGCTAATATATGATTTAGTAGCAGCAGGCTTCCTTACCTCCACCTGCACATCCTCATGGAAAACTGCCTAAAAAGTATTACAACTAATATCCAGGCAGTCAGCTATAGTTGTTTGTTTTGGGATGTATCAAACCCCCTGATCTTTTGTAAGCAAATCCAGTCTGTGAGGAAGCTGGTAGTAAAATTGCCCCTGGTCATTTCCAAAAGAAGGGAGAACCACTGTTACCTGGGCCAGAAGGGAGTCACAAAAATGATCTTTGGAAAGTCCTTCTGACTGTTCGAAATGTCTCAGGAAATTATGTGAAAATGTGAAAAAGTATACAGGAACATACCTACTTATGGAAAATAAAAGCATCTTTCTTCCTGGCTTTCTTATTTGGATTCCTGGAGAAGAATGTTGCCAACTAATTCTTGAGGATGATGTCAAATAGATCTACTTGAGGAGTTCCCCACAGCTTGATCAATAGTTGGAAGACCCCCTGATTCAATTTCCATTCAGGTAAGTCTGTCCTGGACCTGATCAGCTTTTCTGGAACCCAATGTTGCTCTGGGAGTATGTACGATGCCTGTAGAGTGCGATTGTGTTGAAAAACTATAGCCCATGCTATCATGGCTAGCCCGCACAGAGGTTAAGATCTGTTTCTCCCTTGCTTGATTATGTATCACATCACTGTAGTGTGGTTTGTAAACATTTGAAGAGGTCACAGGAACCACAAATGGTTGAAAGCATTGAGAGCATTTATAAGAGCTAAATGTTATCTTTTTTTGTTCCACAACCTTGCACTTTTATCCCCACAGACACTGTAAGGTCTGAGACATCTGTTTTGACTGACTGTGTTGAAGCAAGAAAGGAGAATGGGAGACCTGGATTCTAAGACGATGACACTACCATAAACTCTACCTTTTCACAAATCCCAAAACTGGAACTTTGAAAAGTCAGGGGATGTTGATGCTGGGACCAAAGTAATTTCTGGTACCACTGAATATTTCTGATGTGAAGTCTTGCAAAAGGTATCATAACAAATGCCATAAGACCCAGAATCCTTCCATTGCTGAGACTGAAGTCTTAAGTGGAAAAACTCAGAAAAATATCTAAATACAGATCTATTTTCCTGTAGAAGAAAAACTCATTGAAGTGAAGTGTCCAGTAGACACCCCAGAAACACAGTACTGTGAGAAGGAGTCAGACAAGACTTCTCTATATTCTTTTGGAATCCAAGCCTGTGTCGGGGATCCCTTACTCAACTGAGCTATTCCTGTGACTTTCAAAAAGGCTATGCAAAGATAAGCAAGTCAACCAAATAAGGACAAATGTGAATACCTTGTAGTCTACTGTGGACTAACAGTGGAGCTAGACACTTTGTCAACACCCTTGGAGCAGAAGATAGACCAAATGGTAAAGCAGAGAACAGGTGTTGTGATCCAGCTACAGAAAACCCTAAGAAATGTCAGAAACCTGGACGTACAGGAGTGTAATGGCATCTATCTTTAAATCTAAATTCTCTACAAAATTCAAATAGGGAATGGGGAGTAACAAGTTGTGAAGAGACAGTATTTTGAACTTGGGAACTATCACAAACTGATTAAGAAAGTAAAGATCCAGAACTGATTTTCAACAATCTTTTTTGACACTTGGAACATCCTGGAATAAACCCATTCCCCTAAATAAGGAGGAGCGACAGCTTCTACCACCCCCAGAGCCAGCATACACTGAATGACAGGACGGAAAAGAAAAGCCTGGTCTGTTGGTGGTGGTGGTGGAGGGTGGGAGAGTTCCACTGAAATGGAAGGAGAGACTCCTACTGTATCTGTAACCTTGATGGATTATTCTCTGAACCCATTTGTCTGAAAAAAATGTATTGCCAAAGACACAAATGGAGATTCAGACTTTCTGTAAGGATTACTGGACCGAGAGTGTGGGATGGGAGGGGGTTGGAAATCCTTTATATAAACATTCAGACTTCTTAAACTGTCTATTGCTGGGGGGGGGGGGGGGGCTGCTTTCCTTATAGAACCTTCCTGCCATTGTTTTTTAAACATTTGCTTTCCAGCAACTTGATACGACTATTAGGCTTTATAAAAAAATTGTGGAGGGAACATTGAATCCCTTAGCAAACTTGGAAGAGGAGGACTGAAAATCTGACAGAACCCTCAAACTAGCTTACCTCTGCAGCAGCTGTTTCAAAACTTGGTCTCCATCCAAGAGAGAGAATTCAAGATCTCATTTTAACATGCTCTAGGAGGTTTTGAGAACACAGCCAGGCAAACCTCCTCATAACTGTTCCAGTGGCAGCAGCCCTGGAAGTGGCATCAGCAGAATCGTAAGCACACTGCAAACAGTGGGTAGTCATTGCAAACACAGACGATACTAAGTTGCACAAAGCAGATTTCTCCTCAGAAGAGGAAACAGACGCCGAAATATTTCTCACATTCTGACAAATGGCAAGCACAAATTTCAAAATATGAGCTTGACAGTTGAGAAGTCTAAAATAAGTGTTGCAAAGAATACAATTTTTCCAAAATTTATCAACTGCTTTCCCATCCTTGTCAGAAGGAGAGGGACTAGCAGCAGCTGTGTTCACTAAAGCAATAGCTGTTAGGTCTGATCTGAGATTAGTGTATAAAACCTTAAAAGACTGAGGCACTGTATAAACTACTTTCGTTGGGGCAGCAGGCTGGCTGTCAGGAAAACCATAGGCTGTGACAAAAGCATCCTCCAAGGCAGACACAACACAAGGAATATGAGTGGTTCTGGAAATCCCTCCTGTAATAAATCGTAACACTTCCTGAGGGACTGAGAAACATAACAGTTTTCCTACTGAAACAACTGATGACTTCCAGAAAAAGTTGAAAGATAATTTTTAAAAATTGCTGGTCTAAGCCACATTCGTCACAGAATCTGAATCAGAATTCTCTAAAGATGGCACAATCTGTTCCTTCAAAATCATTTTGAGGTTCAAAGTCTTGCATCTCTTCTGAAAAATGAAGATTTCTTTTTTCTTTTACTAGAAACAACGATACAGGAAGGGTCAAGAGTCTGCACTAGACCTTGAGCTAAGCCCAATAAATTACTTCTGTCCAGGGTAATTATGACAGGAGAAGGCATATGTAAGTTTTTGCTTCCTTTTGACAGGAAAAATCTGACAAATGCAAGTACCTGTAATCATGGCTGCACGGATAAAAAAACACACTCTCCAAAGCCAAGAACATAGCATCCATGGGACCTGACAACATCCCAGGTTGCGTTCTACATGAACTACAGAACGAAATGGCACCCCACCTAAGTATCATGTTCAATCATAGCCTCACCTCAGGCTTTGTGCCCACTGAATGGCGCACAGCAACAGTTATCCCACTCCACAAAGGGGGAGCCACCATGGACCCTGGGAACTACAGCCCCATTAGCCTGACGAGCCTGGTCTGCAAGGCTATGGAGTGTATCATCATGGAACTTATAAACAATGACACTGGTAATCTCCAAACTCTGGACGCTACCCACTTCGGGTTTGTAAAACGCAGATCATGTCTCCTAAAGTTGATAGACTTCTTTGAAGCGGTCACCAAAGCTGTAGATGAGGGTAAGGTGGTACACACAGCCTATCTAGATCTCGCCAAGACTTTCGACTCATCCCCCCACTCTGGAATTATAGACAAACTCATTAAACTAGGTATAAATCCCTATGTCACAAGATGGGTTGCCAACTGGCTCTCTGACCGAACCCACACTGTGAAAGTAGCAGACTCTAAATCCAACTTCAGACCAGTGACAAGTGGAGTACCACAGGGTTCAGTCCTAGGTCCTCTCCTGTTTGGTATCTACTTCTCTGAGGTACAGGCTAACACAGAAGGTCTTTGGCTAACAAAGTTCGCAGATGACTGCAAACTAGGAGCCATAACCAAATCTCCTAACGATGTGGACATCCTACAAATAGGCTTCACTGAGACAGATGCCTGGTGTCAAAGCCATGGCCTCAAGCTCAATGCCAAAAAGTGCACTGTCATCCCTTTTGGTAAAAACTCTGTACTCATGAACTACCACATAGGCAGTAGTCTACTTAACACCGAAAGTGTGATAAGAGACCTTGGGACACAGGTGGACAGTAGTCTCTCCTTTGATAATCACATTGCCACAGTAGTCAGGAAATCCTTCCATATGGCACACCTCATCACAAAAGGTTTCTCATCCATGAAAAAAGAGGTCATTGTTCCCCTCGACTCATCACTCATTAGACCCATTATAGAGTACAACGCCCCTTTTAGTATGTACCTCACAAGACATCTACAACAAATGGAAAGGCCACAGAAATACCTCACAAAGAGGATTACCACCCTCAAACAGATGCCCTACGCAGACTGTCTCAAAAAACTCCAGCTTTACTCTGTCACATATTGCCTACTCAGAGGCGATCTCTGCCTAACATACAAAGCTATGTCAAACCCAGAGCTGTTGGACATGCTCCACGTAAAGAAATCCCAATCCCTCCGAGCTACACGCTCTAGGGACCTAAACCTTGTCACCACAATAAACAGAACATGCTGGAGGGATAGATTCCTATCTCAGAGACGTCCCATACTCTGGAACAAACTACCTATCTATATCAAACAAAGCTCCTCATTAGCACTCTTCAAGAAAAAATTTTGATGACTGGATGGGAGATAGGAAATTCACCCCTGGCTCTGCTTGACAAGGGCACAGGAAAATCATTTTTTTTTTGGGTGGCAAAAGCCAGGGTACCATTTGGCTAGGTTTATATAGGCCCTAGGGCCAACAGCCTAGTACCTAACTATGAACCTATAAGAAACAGACTCACTTTTGAAAGCAAAAGACTTATGTAAGATGGGCACATTTTTCTGGCTAAGCAGTATCATTCTCTGTCCCTTTTCCCAGGACTGACAAAGGTAGCTTTCCCTCACCCACTAAAGGCACTCCAACAATTTCAGAGAATGTGTCTAACCCCTGTTCCATGTATTGACTACACCAGCTGGACTCAAGGAAAACAATGAGTGGTCCAAGGAAACCAGGTTTGGCCACAGCAGTGTCACCCACCTGCAACTGAGGCCTTCTATCAGCCTGCTGTGGCAGGAAAAACTGATTAATAATATTTCTATTCTTTTTCTGGCTAGAAGAAGGTAGAACAGAGGAAGCAATAGGTTGTCCCATGGTTAAAAGTGCCTTATTCCCAGGGAAGCCTTGCAGCAATATTTGATATACCATACTAGTAGTAACAAAGTGTCTTCCTCTATGTTAAAACACAGCAAAAAGCTCTTAAAACACTTATCTCAGTCCCAAAACGTAAAATCACAGTAGTTTTTCAAAAACAGTTAAAATTAAGTTTTCACCACTTTTTACTACAAGCATGAAAAAGAAATAAACATGTGAAAGTCACCAATGAACTCCAGCCACTGTAAGCTTTATTAGTTTTAATGGGATGCAAACTTTGTAAACTGGGCACTTTCATCAGTGTCAAGGCTTACAAGTTAAAACCATATACAACAGTAAACAATTAAAAAACAACCAGCCTGCTATATATGGTTTTAACTTGTAAGCCTGGAGTTTGTTGGTGGTTTTCATACATTTATTTATATTTTTTTGCGTATATACATATATGAAAAAGAAAAGCTTCTGTTTATAAATGAAAAAAAGTCACTTGACAGTCGATAAAACACTTCTTCCTAGCTAAAATATTTAAGTTTCACAGAATATGTAAAGTGCAAGTTTTTCCCTGAAGGGAACTTTTCTGCTCAGTAATGGGCCATCGATCCTCAAAAGCCCACAGAGGAGCACTGTCTTTGGAAGCTGGAAAGCAATGAAGGGCTACATGCTCAAATCCAGCTTATAGACAGGTCAACTCAAGTGGACTAATGGTTTGGGCTTATGGAAGGTACCCTGAAGGATTTGGAAGCTGGGCCGAATGTTGAATCCTTGGCAGAATTCAACCCATTTAACTAAGGGTACTGCAGCAGCGATCAAATGAAGAGCATGTGTATTTCTGAATAAACGTTGCATTATTTCATACAGTAAAAACAGAAGAACAATACACTAACACACTAGCCAATAAAAAGGTGGATAAACGCAATTAGAAAGGCAGAGACAGACCAACACATCTCAGATACCTTCCAGAAGTGTGTAAACAACATTTAAATGTATAATTCTATGTGTTTTCAGATGATATATTTTATAACAAGGGGTAACTTAGGATGTTTTAAAGTCTGGAACTCACTTCTTTTAAGTAGTTCTTGTATATGTCAAGTGCGATACAAGTGTAATAAAAAGAATGCTGTTTTCATGGATTTTTTTTACTACCTTATAAAATGTCTCATGTTGAGAAGACATGAGTATTTTACATCCAGCTATATAAAAATATACACTACGCTTAGCTAAATTAAAATGTATATATAAAAACACAAAAGCCAATTTTATAAATTCAATAAGGTACTCTGTGTGTGCACGCAGGAAATTTCACATCTGAGGACTGTAAAAATTATGCCCAAAACTTTCCTGGATGTGATGTAACACCTGTGTGATGCACACAACCTCAAGCTTTACTGATCAAGTAACACACACTAAATTATTAAACAAATAAACATGCAACAAAGCCTTTTTATTGCTAGAAGACTCTGTGTAAGACCTAATAAAAACAAACTTTGACATTAGAGTTAAAAAAACACAAGTATTATACTGTAACTTCAAAAGAAATATTAAGACAGCAGCATGTGTGGAGGACTTGACAACAGAGGACTAATTACTGCATGCAAGACCACCAGGAGCAAACTCAATAATTAAATCTGGGGGATTCACATAAGTATTTTCATGCACCTAAAATAAATAAGTCCAGTCTATTGCACTAACCAACTAGCTCTGCACTCAGCTCATCCTCATAACACATTTACTGAAAAATCTGAAGTTTTGAGAGCAGGATTTAGAAAGAACAAACAGCTGGTCTATAAGCACAAGAAAGGATGCCCACCTGTCACATTGCGGACACAGGCTCAAATAGTGAGTTTAAAATGTAAGGATTGGTCGAGTAATGTTAGTAGCTTTCCTTCTATCTGGACAAGGGGCTTTACTGCTGCACTAAGACCCTTGATAGAATGCAAAGCACACAGCCCAGAATGGAGCAGTAGTCATGATGGGTATGCAGTCATAGTCCGCACACCAGTGGATCTGTACTGGCATAAGTGGAAATTTACTGCACAGGGATTGCTATACCATGGGAGCATGAAGTACTGGAGGATTGTGCACTAAAAAAAAAAAACACTGCCAGAACTGCCCAGCACCTGGACTTGCCATCTACTCTGTACTGAGGAAATGCATACAGAACAGCAGATGGTGAGCAGTGGCAAATGGTAAAAATATAAACAATAAATAAACTGGAACTGTATTGCAAAATGTGATTTTAGGCAACAAAATAAATCATTTAAAGCTACAAAGCATCTAAATAGCATATAAAGCATACGAGATAAATTACATTTCACCAACTACTATGCTTTAATAGAATACATGTTTATAACAGTGTGGTTTAACCTCCATATGTTCACCAAGTCAACATGCTGCTTGAGTGAATGGAAAATAAATACATTTTGTCACTGGCAGGAACCACTGTAACTCCAGCCAAGCTAGAGGATTATTATCCCTCACTGGAGATTAAATGAAGGAATATGTCATAAAGCTCCTTCATACAATTTGTATATATTTCAGCTAGGTAAATTGTGTTATATCTGCATGGAACCATATATTTTGTAATCTAAGAGGACTTGAACAAAATATCACTTATTCACTGGTGTCAATGGTGTTACAATTTTTCAGTTTCATGTTTCTCAAGTAAATAAAGAGATCAATATTATATTACAACTATACAGACTAACCTACATTTAACACCTAAGTCTATGGATCATTTTATCAGTAAAATAGGGACGCTTCTTAATAGATCAAAATTCAGTGGCTCTGCTAAACGACAGATTCAAAACTGTCAGGAAAGACAGTTCACTGTATGGAGGATTTTTTCCAAAACTTATCTAGTGCTGTTTTTGACTATATTTACGGCATTTGTGTATAATATTCCCTTTCTTGCTTTGGCTTCATATTCTGTTACATTTTTTTGTCTTGCTTACATTACTATATAGTTTATGAAAATTTTCTAAATAAAAGTTAAAAAATGAAGTATTCAAAAACCCAGCAGCAACAGAGGTCTGTACTTGAGAACACAACACAAAATAAGACAGATACATTTACTGGAGTTACAGTTGTGATGGGAGGTCCATTGTGATATGCAGTAAGAGGCGGAAACTTTCCTGTCTTGGCTTCTCCCATGAAAATGTAGATTATGTCATTAATTTTCTGTTTTAGAATGCTGGTACTTTTGTACATCAACATACTCATTCCTCTTGTTAAGCAGGCATAGTAGTTTGTAAGGGGAAATGGTCTTTTTCTTACCCCAGTATATGTTTTAATATATTCTTTCCTTACAATACTGTAACTACCCATGACAATCTGCAAGGGATTGAACGGCTACTTGGAAAAGGCTTAATGAACACAGCTTTGTGTACTCATTAACTCATTAGGTTTGCTGATTTACTTAAAAAAAAATAATATATATATATATATATATATATATATATATATATATATATATATATATATATATATTTTTTTAGTTACCAGTCAAACCAGACAGGAGAAGCAGGAAAAGTCTACCTCTCATCATTATCATAAAGGTATGACTATGTGGATCCATGAGGCATACGACAAGGTTGCGGGAAATTGCTGCCCTTTTAAAAGAAAAACTGAAAAGTTATGGAAGTACTATTTTCTGTTTATACAGACTGTAAAGAAGAAGCCAGACTCTACAAGGCAGCAAAAAATAATCTCTACCAGCATTTTCACTGTATAGCTGCCAAACTTCATGATGTGTAGGAATAAAGTCCTGACTATTACTGAAACTGAAATCCTAGTTTTATGGGACAACTAAACATGATCAAAATACACAATGACAATTAAGGATTTTCCTCCATTTGCTTAAAAACTACATCACTTAATTTAGAAAGTGAAAGTTTATTGCATGCACTACTGCATACACACAAGCAATATGACAGGACATGATTTCTACTAAATGAAGTTATGTGCCTGAAATTACAGCAATAAAAAAATGCAACTAATAAACATTAATTCTCAAAAATCCGAATGCTGGTGGCATTATGCACCTGAGAATGCAATGCTCCTTTTTACTGGAGTGTCTTCTGAGCCAGGCTTTTCAGGTAGCCATTTGGCTTTTTCTGCCTACATCTATAACTGGGATTCTGATGTGCATCACATATTAACATTAAGGCCATTACGAGATCTGCACATCTGTGAAAGGAAAATTGTCACTGGCAGGGTTTCCAAATTAATTCTTAAAATAATTTTTAAAGTACTAGATGCTTTCTGAGTACATGACACCCTGATCCCTTGCACAAAATGGGAAAAAGGAGGTTGATGATGATATTAACGATGACTTTCAGTTGACTGTCCCTAATGAACTGCTATAGCTGAAACTTCAATGTTCGACTATGGCATTAAAATGCTATTTGTGCTATAGTAATGGTTGTGCAACTATGATGCTAGTGCATAAGTAAGAGGAGTGGGGAAAAAGCTACCATATCAACGGAGTATAAAGGGATGGAGCACCCCCATACATGTATGTGTTTGGGTTTTGTTGTGTTTTAGGAGCTGTGTGCTCTGGAGAGTCAGGAGCAACTTCTGTAATTTGTAGTTCTTCTGCATCTTGAAACAGCATGTGACTGAGCTAGGAAAGAGATAAGGGTTGCTGGAATAACTGAATAACTTTCTGTTTCTTTTGCTACACGTGCATGAGAACAGAAGAATGTGAGCAGCCAATCTGCTGTTCATATGGGTTTTGTACTGAATGTTGGCATACTGTTGCGATTGGACAAGTAAACCTATGAGGCTTTCATCAGCAATCATCTGTGATTTAATGGAGGAAAGGTTTGAGTGGTGCACTAGTGGATTGTCTGTGTGTGTGTGTGTGTGTGTGTGTGTGTGTGTGTGTGTGTGTGTGTGTGTGTGTGTGTGGCAATGTGACAACTGAGTGGTTGTGATGTCTTTGTTCCTGACAGATTGCAGACAGCAGACATCTATATGTAACCTATAATGTACTGCAGATACCAAACTTTTACCTGCACAAAGCAGCAATGATCTATCACACCTTTACTAAATGATTAGTGGGAGACTTCATCATTTAAAGGAATGTGAAGTAATACACAGCTGAATAAGCATGTAATCGCTAATTCTTTATGTCTACATATTTAGATAGCCATTAAATCCTATGACCACTGATGCCCCTGCTTAGTAATAATAGCAAGTACTGTCACTGCAGATTTACGTTTAATTATCTGTGCTTTGGTAGCCCATGCAAGACTTTTCAGCATCTCCAGATATTAATCTGGCCCCATCTATTCTTAATCAGCTGTATCATTTATTTTAAATGCAAAATAAATTCAGCCTGACAGTATGGCTCATACTTTTGCTGTCAATACTAGTCAAACGATGTGACCACTCATTGTTTCATATTAACTTAATTCCAGTACTTAAAATGACTCAGCAGCGACTGTTCTCTGCACCTAATGATGCAATGTAAATATAAACCAAGTGGGACCACTATAAAAAAAAAAAACCTTAACCATGTCATATTATGAAGAAAAAAAGAATGGAAAAATAAAAGAATTAAGACCACCACTTAAGACAGGAGATAAGAGGAATGTAGCATGGAAAAACCCTTGCTATAAAGGAAAGGCTGCAGATAGTACTACTCAGAGACACCTGTTCCAAATACGTAACCCATGGATATCAGCAGTATGTAATACCGTTTGCCATAATCTGAGGAACAGCTGCAATATTATGCAAGGAACTTAGGGGAACACTAATCATTCATGTGTTCTGTCTCATCAGCTGAACTCTGCTAAAAAAAAGGAGTTCCTTGTGCAGTTTACAAGTTTCTTTTGGCATGAGAGAGTACATTTAAGAGCTTCTTGTGTAAATTACGGCAGAGTTGTAGCTTTTTATATGCGTTACAAAATACAGTGGAGAAAGCTAGTCATTTAAGTTCCAGCCCTCCCTTTGGAAATACTGCTCTAATTTCCTTGTGTTCGATTCATAAAGTTTAAACTGCAAGCAACACCTGTTCTGTAATTAAATGACTATACCAGTAGTCAAGTCTGATTTGAGAAAAAAATGCTTCGTGATGAAGGAATAAATATCCAGTCTACTAAAAAATACAAATTAAAAAGTACTAAACGCAAAAAAAAAAAATAATAAAATAAAAAGTTCCATCAGCTTTGATCCACCTTCACATGCTGTTTACATATTCTTTTTGTCATCCTGAATGGCCTCTGGACTCGCAGGGGCTATAAAGACTGTAAAGATTTTCCAGACATAAGGAATGTAAAATGCAACTGGCAGTTCCAGCTGATTCTCACTATGTTCTCCTGTGCAAATTTGCAATACTGCAATATTAAAAAAGTGTGTCCATCCAAGGCACTGAAATAATCCTCCATAACCTGTCACATCCTCCTTCGGGTTTGAAAGAGACCCCACATCAGATGACCGTTTCATCCCGTTTCCAGTTTTGTGAGTCCGTGTATTTGTTATCACAGTAGTGTGACGCTGCTGCATGGTCCAATGGTATCACAACATCTCCAGTATTAGGATTTTTATTAAGCTCCACAACACGAGGGACAACACTTGACCAGCGATCTGAAAAGGCACAAGGCACAGCATTATTCATCCCATCAGCATCATTTATTTGTTTGCAACTTTAAAAGGGGCTTACAAGTACAAAATCTACTAGGTTTCAAGCAATTTAAAAATGGCATCATCCAACCAGCAAACAGCCATATACCTCCTTCTGCAGCTGAAACCAGACCAATGTGTAAAAGTTTTATGAATGTCACTGCTGTTGGAAATTTCATTTCAGAGCTGCAAATAATCCCTTTCCTGCCAATAATACTCAATTAGAAATTTTCTTTGTTTCTTAACACTGCGGTAAAAACTGAGTGTAGGTTTCACAAGGAAGATGGGTTGTGTGCAAGTGATGTGTTCTCACCCAAGAAGCTGCAGAGATTTAGCTGTGCAGTTCAAAGACAGATGCATTTGAGACATCTCATCTGTGAATCTATTCTGTCAAAATACAGATACCACAGTGATTATAAAATGCAACAAATAATGAGGACTGTGATCAAGAAAAAGACAAGGTTCTCCATGCAGAATGAGATATGTAGCTAAAAATAAAGTGCGAGTTAAAGACCTTTCTCCACACTCACATCATCCTATTACATAAAATGAAGGGAATCTACCAGCTTAGTTATGACAGCTCTTCTGGTCCTCATCTGCAAGCCCTGAGGCTGAAATAGGTACTGTGACCATAATGAACTGCAGCTGATGGATACATTTTGCATCTAAAAAGTAGAAATGCAATTACAGAAGATGAATGGCAGTGCCACATACAGTGAGCTCCAGCTTCCCAAAAAAAAGTGCCACAAATCCTGTCCTAGCTATGTGGTACAGTGATCAGCCAACATTGGATCTCCATCGCTGGGGAAGGGTTACAGTCCTGTCCATTGCTATGCAGAGCCTACTGAAGTTAGAGGTGCATGCTATACAGTGTACAGGGTGGGGACATGCTCTTGGCTCTGACAAGCAATGTTCAAGTGCTAGTCTTCAGGGGCATATAAAGAAAGATGCATGCCCATAGAGGAAGTCATGGCGCACACTTGCAGAAGGGAACAGACACTTCAGTCAACAGGGGAAAGGCAGAGGTCTGAGTAACAAAACAAAAAAAAAACAATAGATGGTTTTATGGATAACGGCCCTTATCACTAGCACTTGCCCTATAGGGGAATGAATGGACTTGAGTAATTACAAAAAAAACAGACATATCTGTCAAGCAGTGGGACACAAAAATAATGCAAAAAAATGTCCGAGTCTCAAAAAAAGTATGCTGCTGATGATGATTGTGTCCTTGCCCACAGTATATATATATATATATATATATATATATATATATATATATATATATATGGATCTACCTGACAACATCGACAGTGCATAACACCAACAACGACATCACCAACACCACATAATCGACAGTTCACAAACACGACACCTCATACACTCAACACATCATAACAACAACCAACAAACAAAACAAATCCCCTGTCCAAAAAGCACACACACAACACAAGCACACCAAAATCCTAACAAACAAACACTAAACCTTACATACACAACTATCTACAACCCTAACCAAAACCCTAACCCTAAGGTCCGTCACTATCGCAAATTCATCTAACCCGCGCCCTAACCCTAACTCACTTAACCCACCCCTAACCCAAAAAATATTACTACTGCACCCTTACCTAACCCGTGCCCTAACCCTAACTCACTTAACCCACCCCTATCCCTACAGACCGCCAACATCGCACACTTACCTTACTCGCACCCTAACGTCCATCACTACCGCATACTTACACATCCTTTCCCCATCTCGGTGTTCTCCGCGTCAGGCTTCTGAGTTGTCGATCTTCTGGCGTCGGTGATTTCGTTGTCGGTCTTCTCATCTGTCGACGTTCTCAGGTAGACCCATATATATATATATATATATATATATATATAGCAAATCATCTTTTACAGGTGCTGTGAGGAGAATCTGAACTATGTCTACATTGATAATATTTTGTGAATCTTGTATGTCTCACTGCACCCTGTGGTCTTTTCTGGGGGTACACAAGGTGCTATTTATAGTGACTTTGAAAACTTGAAATTTGCCCTCATCTTCAATTTCAAGTGATGTGTGAGGGCTAAAATTCACCTGAGCTATCCCCAGCTGAAGATAGGGCCGTGGTTCACTGCATCATTCTATGAATTGGGGTTCTGTGGTGTGCTGCCTCCTTCAGACTGCACTGTACTTTCAGCACACTGAAACTTTGGAGAAATGAAACTACATGTTGCAGGTACCCCAGATGAGTTTGCCAACTTCTGAGATACTTATACTGATGGTCATTAGTGCCAAGGGTGTAGCCAGGCACACTCTTTGTACTCTACTGAGTACAGTTTTTCTGAGCATCATATCAACATGGCTTTTTTTTCAGGTCATATTATGTCTACAACTGTCTAAATGAATGCTTTTAACAACAGGTACAATACTGCTTATCTAAAAACAATATTTCTAATAGTATTGGGGAATAGCATTTTGAGAGATATATCCATTTTTAAATGATATGTATAAAAGGACTAACATTAAAAGCTTGTGACTACAAAATGGAATGTACTTGCTACACCCGACTAGTGCTTCTCCCAGAACACGGGGAACAGGATAATACTACTTACTATTGCTCTGCTGACATGATTACTGAAAAAAACAAGGAAGGGGGGAAAAGGTAGAGCCAGGATGCGTTGTACACTGGTGAAGCTCAGAGCACATACTAGCTATGCAATGGATTTATAAACCAGATTTCTGAGAGATCAGGCCATTACCACATTGCAACGTGCATTCCAAATCATGTTCCTTGCTCTGCTATCTGACAATCTCTTCTAACAGTCTGTACTAAACTTCTATTGTGTGGGACTTTGTTACATTAAATGGAGCAATGTGACTGGCAGTGTGGCAGGGCATCTGACAGCACTATCTATGACCAGGGTTTGACTTTACCAGCTAGAGAGAGAGGGTTAAGTGTCTGTCGCTGCCTCTCCTTCAGGTCCTGATGCAGTGGAGTACCTTCTAGCGCAGACTTGAGGGTGATGCTGTGGCTACATGCATGTTTCAACAGCTGGGGAAGGTTGCAACAGATGTCTCATAGTCATATCCTTACAATCATGCATGTTGTGTGCATGAGGTGCCTTTGCATGCTACTACACCACTTGGGGAGAATTCAATCCCAATCTAAGCATAACTAAAATTCCCTGCTCCAGCTACAATATGTCATTTTCCTCACCTCTCACCTTCTAGAGGTGGAAAACTCAGTAAGGTAGTACCATTAAGGGCATCTCTCCTGTAAAAGCCTGATGCTCCACTTGGTAGGAGCATGGCATGATCTTATTAGCCCAAGAAATAAATGGGCAAACACTGGAGAAAATATGGCAAAGACCAAAACAACTGCCTACTAAGCCTAAGACATATGAAGGGGCATCCCCCAGCATGTACCCTTTCCTTTGGTCCTCCATAGGAAGGTTGAGTGGGTGGGTGGGTTCTGTGACTGTATGCAGCAGCACTAGATGGTGATGCCATGGGAAGCATATTGCTTTGTCGTGTACTATGTAACAGACTGTACTAACAGTGACTCAGGATTATCAAAATAGTATTTAGTCAAAGAAGATGGTTGTTGTGGTAGCTGGCAATATTTTAGTTCGGGAATAAAGTTAGTATTATTGTACTACTCAATTTTTGCTGAAATATTATATTTTTGTGTTGAGTTTTTGAAATGTCTTCTTAAATCTGTCACTTTTAGTAGTTTTTTTCTTTTTACATCTTTTGCTGCGATGTGCTGTAAATACTGTGCAAGAATAGGCACTTTTATCTGTAAGGCTTTTTGCCCTTCACCTAAGGTTGCCCATCTGTATGCAGAATAAGTATATTTACATGTAAATAAACGGTGCTGAGAGGATTTGTCCACTGCAAAAACAGTAATTTTCTTTTGCATTCTTTTTTATGTTTGTGGCTTTTATTATTTCTTTTATTTGATAACAGGTTTCATTATTTATGGCATTTGCTACTAAATATGAATCCATGTTCTGGTCACTACACAGACAATACTCCTCTGACCAATGCTAAGGAACACAGGTATAAAGGAGCAAGGATGAGCTCCTGACCAAGGCCCTATCCCAGAGTACGGCGTGTTCAGCAGCTACTCCCACAACATGAGGCAAATCTCCCTTAACACTTTCTTTAAGCATGGCAATGTTACGCAGTATACATCACAACCCATAATATGTGATGCTCTTATCTATGCCTTGCAGACTTCTAACTCAGTTATATCACAAAGCTGCTTTTACGAAATCAGACAAGAACAATGACAACTACAGGAGGTTTAATTATACCACAGACATGAAAGATGTGTTAGCGCAAGTAAATGTAGACATGTGGGGCTGTCCATTATGGGACAAGAAACAAATAAGCTCTGGATGAAGAGACCTAGCACAATATAACACTGTAGGGAGTGTGTACTATTGAATATTCCCAAAATATATGCACAGGATCCATGGAGAAGCCCAAAGGTACTACCCTTATGACAATCAAAACCACATTTCTGGCTATATTACTGGTGAATGCAGGTACCAAAGACATCTCACTTTTATTGTATGGAGGAGCTCTACTGTTGGCATCTGGCACACACGGGACATAATTAAATGACAATTTTTACAACATACTGCGGAGGGCATTATGCCATGGAGTTTAACAGCTACAGGTTACTTCATTAATAACCATAGTGCACCAAGACAG
Organism: Protopterus annectens; assembly: GCF_019279795.1. NCBI lineage: Eukaryota > Metazoa > Chordata > Ceratodontiformes > Protopteridae > Protopterus > Protopterus annectens. The sequence goes on along the minus strand of NC_056733.1, from coordinate 568,998,204 downwards.
TGTGACCTCATTGGCCACCGGTCTGGCAGAGTCAGACCTACTATGAAATCCTGACTCACAGGAGGATGTTTAAAATCTACATGGCTAAAAACAAATGCTCAAAATACCAAAAGGGCAAAACCTTAAACTGTATTTGTGGGGCTGATCTCCATACCCACCAAAACATGAAGATGGTAAAAATCTTCCAAACAAAAGGAACTACTCCTGGTGCACACTTAAAAACCATATTCATGGTGTTTTCCTATAGAAAACAGTCATCAGAATTTTATTCCTCAACATCTTGTGATTTGGGCAATTTACATTTGTGGAATTTAATCTCAATCACCTGAAATTATAATGGTTAAGTCAAATGTAATTTAAGATTCTATGTGCCCTAAAGTGACATCAAAGCTGTGCAGTGCATACCTGTACAGACCATCCAGAGGAAGATGATTAGCAAACAGCAGTGCTCTCAACTGCACATTAAGCAGTGCAGCAAATCAATGTGAAAAAAAAAACATACTGAGATTGTATGCAGCATGAGCAGCCCTTCACTCATCTGCATGTGTAGCTGTATCGTGTATCAATGTAGAGACCACATCCTAAGTCATAAGCTTAGTGAGCAACAGTGTACTTTGCTGCATCTGTAAAAGTGGAGTGTGTCACCACACAGACCAACCTGAGGAAGATGATCAATGAACGCTCAGTTGCATATTAAGTTGTGCAGTGCATTACTGCAAAAACATACCGAGATGGATGCTCACTGAGAAGCACTTCACTCATCTGCATGTGTAGCTGTGCAGTGTGTCACTGCAGGGACCATAGCCTAAGCCACATGTTTAGTGAACAGTAGTGCACTGAGCTGCATGTGCAGAAGTGCAGTGTGTCACTGCACAGACCACACAAAGGCAGTTGCTCATTGAACAAAGGGAACTCAGCTGCAAGTGAAGCAGTTCACTGTGTCACTGCATAGACTATCCTGAAATAAAATACTCACTGAACAGCAGTGAAGTCAGCTGCATGTGACGCAGTGCACATTCTCACTATGTATACCATATCATGGTGGATAGTCAACAGCAGTGCATTCAGCTGTACATAAAGCAGTGCAGTGTGCCATTGTACAGACCATCCCAAGATGGAATCAGGAGATGTTTTATGTTATGTTTCTATCATCACTGGACACATTACTGGTGTCATGTCTGTCTGTGCAGAAAACAACTTTGCCTCTTCCTCCAAAAATATGCAGTCTCGTAGATTTGCCTTGGCTAATCCACATTCGGGCAGCATACACAAGTAGCCTGATTTCAAGCCTACAGCACGGCTGCTGTCGTTCTCCTGCTGCTCAGCAGTTAGCTGTCCCTGTAACCCTTCTACATTCTGGTCTGAGCTTTGCTATTACTATGTCATTCAAACTGCATGCTGTGCTGGGTACTCACATCTACAGATGCATGTGTTACCCTAGTTGCCCCACTAGCCCTGCAGCTGGCCTGCTGAGGAACATGAACCTGAATTTCATCCTTTCTCTAGTTTCCTTAGTAGTATCGATTGTGCTTCCGCTGGCTGGAAGGGGATTAGAACTTCCTGTACTCCTCTCAAAAGAGAAAACTTCCACCTAAATTAGTGCTATTCCTAATTTGCACCATTTGTTTGAACTACAAATCACTGTATAGTCTATGTCTGATGAAATTTGAGCTTACATACTCATTAAATATCAGTATTTTTTCACCTAAACATATTAGATGTGCACAGTGAAATCCCATCAGGACAAGTTTATTATTAGAATCCTCACTGGAACTGCAACTGTGAAGCTGCAATGAAGCATTACAACTTCTCCCAGTGCATCTCACATCTTACCACTAAAGGACTAACAAAACAGCCCAGAGTCTAGACTCATGGACTTCCAATAAAATTCATTTAGCAACTCTAGGTTTGATTCCTGCAACATTCAGCCACTCTGTAGCTTTGATGGTCCTTGTGTCACCCAAAAATGAACATGTCTTATGAATGGTACACAAACATATACGATAAAATTCAGCCATTCGCCTATGCTAACTGGATTTCAGTTTGCTGTGAATTCGATGTTGTATTAAATTAACTGGAAATGAGATATATGCCTAATGAGATTCATCTGGCCTGGCTCTTGATCATTTTGCTAAAGTCATAGTCTGTGCATCTGGAAATGAGGATGGCATTACAAATTATGGTATACACTTCTTCAAAGGACAGAAAGTCAAATCAGATTAATAGCAGGGCACAAGCATCCTGTTTCTAAATAAAGGAGACAAACAATACAGAGGAAAGAAAACACAAGCTAGCCATAAACTAAAAAGTCGACTGTTTATTCCCACACTCCCAACATCACTCACATCTGCTATTTTTAGCATACACATTAACTTAGATTCTATTTTATGCTGCGGTACAGCATGAAAGGTGTCTCATTGGTTACATTAACAAGGAAAACACCTAATTACACAGTCAGGCTCCACCTTATGAGGGATATGGGTTGTTTATTAAACAGGAAAGGACTTTCTTATGGATACTAAACAAATAACATCTTCTAAAGCTTTTAAAATCTCTTGTCAAGTATTAAAATTAGTAACACTGGCTGATCCACAAATCCTTCACTTAAAGCAAGTCGAAACTATGCAAAAGCACTAGGCTGGCTCTAGAACAAATGCCAATTATGGGCATTACAGACTATTTTCTTCACATATGCCAGAAATTACAAGAACTGCCCATGTCCACAAAACTGTTTACTTTCACACTTACTGGTCTGCTTTGGCCCTAAGTTAATTACTACGCAATAAATGCAGCCATGGGAGATTCTAATTTCCAATGTTTTTGTAGTTACTAAAATCCAGAAATAAGTACATTATTATGAACAATTGACCGCTGTTACACACCTTCTTTCTCTGAGTCTGCTGAATCATTTTATAAAAAATACCCATGAGGGAAAGGTAAAGTTAAAACAAACAAAAAAAAAAGTTTATAAAATTACCCTTGAGCAAATATAGTTCAAACTAATTATTTTTTTATTAGCAAGTTGCAGATAACTCAAGTGCTGAGTCTGTCTTGGGTGTCTGAAAGCAAACAGACCAAAAAGCATTTCCCACTAAAACAAAATGGCCAAAGGCAGAACATCTATTAATTTTTTTTGTCTTTATGTTTCTTATTCAGGGGTACCTTCTACATCCTCTAAATCGTTAAGTATTATCACTTCTGAGGTCACTCTTCCTCGGGGAATGGGGTAACTTTGCTTAAGTGTTTCCTTCAGTTGTTTTGTTTTTCTGGCCAGTAGTATGCATTCATTTGAGTGACCATCTGCCATACATTCTATTCACAGCAGCTGCAACTAATGGCTACAAAAGAGACAGAGACAGTGGGCTAAAAAAGAATCATGGGAACTGAAGGAGATGACCAAAACTGATTTAAGCAACAGCCAGCTTACCAAACTGGAGGTCCTTTCATGTTTCCCCCACTCAACAAAATGTAGAATTAAGCAGGAATAGCTGCTTAGATAAGCAACAACTGGAACTATCAATCCTAGACATACTCACACATTTATACAATAGTTATTGCAGATTATACAATGACCCCCCACTAATATTCCAAAACGTGCATGCTGATTGGTCAGCGTGCCCATTGTAAATCCGACTTATACTAATGGAAAAGGTCCAGTCGCCCAGACTTTTTCCATTAGTATAAGTCTTGATTTTTTTTGTGTTTTTGGTAGCAATGGAGAATGGAAGAGCTCCGTTGCTGTAATCTCGCTATAACGAGATATCTTTAAAAAAGCAATGAAGATCTTCCTTTCTCCGTTGCTGTTTTTAAAGATATCTCGCTATGTTAAACTCTTTTAACATAGCGAGACACCTTTTAAAAAGCAACGGAGATCTTCCTTTCTCCATTGCTTCCACACACAGCTCTGATGTACTGCATAAGCATATGCATGCGCAGTACCATCACAACTGCTGCAGAATACCGGACAGCTGCGGAAGGGCAGCACAGAGGCATTATACAATGCCATTATTTAAAAAAATAAGTATTTTTTTCCTTAAATAATGTCATTGTATAATAGCAGTAACCCACTTCTGGATGTGGGTAGTGCTGGATTTACCCACAGTTGTCTTTCTTTGGCCACTTGGGCTTCGCTCTCGTGACCAAACCACACCAACCATGGGTAAATCCAGCATTACCCACACCCAGGCATGGGTTATTGCTTAAATATTCCACAGAAATCAAAACAAACTACCACGCAATAAAAGGCTTCTGAATGAGATACCTTAATGCTGGTAGCCTTACTAACAAAACAGAATTCCCCTGAAGCTTGGATTAAGGAAGTTAGTCCAGATGTTCAGAGAGCAACACAGACTTTGCTAAAATTAAACACTTGGCCATCTTCATTCATTAATCAAAACCTTGTTTTTGTAAAATGGAGTAACAAGAGCTGTTGACTTGCTTCTGCTAGCAAAAAATAACCTATTCCTACAGGTAAGTCCAGGTACAGTGTACCTAGACATTACAACAACCCTATCTGATTAAAATCCCAACTATTCCTATTCACTCATACATAGCCACATATTGCCACAACCAACATTCATCACTGCCACCTGACTTGAAACTGTTTGAGCAGACATTAAAAGAAATTGTTAATGCTAGCCGTAAGGCCATCTTAATCATGATGATTTACAAACTTCCTGGATGAGATCAGCTAAACATCAGCTAACTTCAAATCCTGGCCCTAAATAAACTAACTCAAACAGCTACAACCAACACTAGACCTAAACTTCAAACAGTTAACAATTCTGCGTTGGATTTGCTATTGACAATTATACAATGACTCCCCATTAATATTTGAAAATCTGCGCGTTGATTTGGCCAGCCCAACCAGTGTGCCTGTTGTAAATCCCACAATATAGCAACAGAAAAAGGACCAGACAGTTGGACTTCTTTCCATTGGTATATTGTTTAAATTTTATTTTTACTTCTTAAAAAATAAAAATAAAATCTTTAGCCCCGAGTCTGGACATACCAGAAAGGCAGCTTGGACAACATAACAGGGAAATCCTGTACGTTACTTAAAATTAAACAGACGTACCTTATATCCCTTGTATTTCTTCCATGCTGTCTCACTCCTACCCCTAAACTGCCCTAAAGTTTTTGTTTTTTTTAATTAAAAAAAAAAAAAAGAATACAAAAACAGAGCAACTGAGACTTTCTTTTCTCCATTGTTTCCGTTTCAAAGTATTGATGTACTGGGTATGCATGGGAACGCAAGTCCCATATGCATGCGCAGTACATCAACACAAGGAAGCTGTATACCACCAGCTATGGAAGAACAGTAATGCACCAATATACAAGGACATTATTTAAGAAAATTAAGTAATTTTTTTCTTAAATAATGTCATTGTATAATAGCAATAACTGACTCTGTGGTTGTGGTATATTGAAATTTACCTACCGTCGGCTTTAATCACTCAGGCTTCGCTCTCGTGATTAAACCACGCAACCATGGGTAAATCTTCAATACACCACATCATGTCATCGGTTATTAAATATAACACACAGATTTAATCTAGTAATAACTATGCCAAACATCCTAAACAATCACTGCCCAATTCTGTCTAATTTTCTCTTCAAACTAAGAAAAATTCCCTGGCTGTACTTACAGCAAGGTCCATCCCTGAGGAACTTTGAATAATTAAACAGTCACTGACTATCCGGCAAACTGACTCAAAAAAAGCTCTAAATATTGAATTCCCTAAAAACTCCAGTGATAGATAACGTATTCCCAGCCACAACAAAGAGAACTACAGGTCAAAGTTGCCCTTGGAGGAAAATGGCATTAAGGAAAAACAAACAAACAAATAAAACAATATATATATATATATTGATACTTTCCATATCTAACATGAAACTACTTACCTGAGCAATAAACAGTCTCTACTAGTCTCCCAACTAAAACTGTTCTGGAAAGTTATAAATTATACAACCAATCCTGACGCACTCAACACAGTCTGTAATGTACACTGTAGCACTCACCTGCAACCCAAAGACTTTAACTCAAATATCAGCATGCTATTCCACTTTGCTAGCATAATAGTTCTCCTGGCTATCTTAGCAAATGCAACCTTATCAGACTTAACCCACTTCCATTCAAAGCTAGCTCCTGAAAATTAAACACTTTCAAAAAAAAAAAAAGTTAACAACCCAAACCCACATGCAATCTACTCTACATTCCATAGGATGACTGTACTATTTATGTCTAAACCTCAGACACCGTTGTTAAAAACAGGAATACTTCCATCACAATTTAAGCGAGCCCTCATAATTCCTTATTGTAAAAGCAGCTCTCCTACTAAACCGCAGGGTTACTGCTCCATTACTAATCCCCCAGGACAAAAATATTTAAAAATCTATTCCTAATTACTAGAACATTTTAATAACTATGGACTACTAAGTGATTCACAGCACGGTTTCCAGACAGGTCACAACATCTTCATTACAACCTACTGTATGACATATTTTGATATATGTGTGTGTGCGTGTGTGTGTGTGTGTGTGTGTGTGCGTGTGTGTGTGTGTGTGTGTGTGTGTGTGTGTGTTTCCTTTCATATACTTCAAGAAGGCATTTGAGTTTGTTGACCATTAGCTACTTATTCAAAAGCTTGAATCCACAGGTTCTGCAATCAGTGTTCTACACTGGTTAGAATTATCTGAAGAGCATAACTTTTGTCCTTTGACTAGACCCGGGCATCATATTTAAGGAGCATACTGAGCAAATGGTTGACAAAGTCACTGCACAACTGGATCTCTAATCGCCTGACTACTGAATTAAGAAAAGTCCCAACCAAAACCGTACAAATTCTTCACTTTAAATTTGGGCTCTTTAGTTGCTGGTGTAAGCTTTAGTCTGAATGCACATCTTATACAAAACTGCACTAAAAATCTGCAGGTATGAAACTGTAGTCCTTCAGCAGAAACATCCCCGTCTTAGTCTACAGAAGGTCAGCTAGCTATGTGTACAAATCCATGAGCATCCGTCTCACTTATGCAACTTAAATTCACCTTTAAAATGCATAACAGCAGGTATTGCCCCCCCCCCCCCAGATTTAAAAATATCCTGGAATGGTCTTCACACAAACACTAAAACTACTCTAACACTGCAATGACTTCAATTTGTGCTTACCTTTGGAGAAACAAAATGTAAGACATCTGCAGTGAAACCAATTATCCACATTTGAGGACTAACAAAAGGCTACCTTAAAGATTCTAGGGCACGTTGCTGTTTCAGAAGTAATGGGTAAAAGTGGATCAGTGCTAATAGCCATCGCAGTTCTTTATCAAATAACCTCTAACGCCCTACCAGCTGTAATAACTGATGAAGCATAATCAGTGTAGTAATGCAGCAATGTTTAAAAACTTGAATTTAGTACTCTGCCTAATGCTGCAGATATCTGCATTCTTAAATACTTGTGTATTATATTACCTAGCATGCTACATACGCGGTAGTATTTGTAGATAGCCTACCTGCAAATGTATAGAGAGTTTATAATAAAAAGACAACATCTGAGTATACTGTACTTGTAAAGATCCCACCTAGATATATCCAGCTGCTAACACTTTTAATTACTACTGTCCCCACTACAAATATAAACTACGTTACTCTAAGGGATGAATGGTAACAAAAATGGAAACAATACCCCACAACTCCTTTACACTCATGTTACAAAGTCACAAAGTCCTTCAGAAGGCACAAAAGAAATCTCCAAGAAAACAAAATACTGTCCTACATTACTCAAACACTACCTGAAAGAAGTTGACCTTCTTACAGGAAGAAACCTCCGCATGATACCCAGTCTACAAATGCTATTCAATATGGCACAATAATACTTTCTCGAGAAGATTTCCTTACAGAATTTCTCAATCTCCCATCAATAAACTACACATCTCCCACAGTTCATTCATTTCCCACTATACAGTCATTCACTGCCCTCTTCCACTTCATACAGATACATCCCAAAGAAGTCTCTATTCTACTTCAAAATATTCCCATGGACACCCCCCCTCAGATCTGACAACATAGAACCCTGGTTCATACACCACTGCAGACAAGCATCTATGTCTTCATCTTGCCCACCTATATAATCCATGTGTTATCCAAAACATAATGCCACAAATTTGGAAAGCTAGTCTAACTGAACCCCTTCCAAAGAAACCAGCCCAAAAGAAACATCTCACTTCCATGCAATTTCCAATCTCCCAATTCTGGGCAAAGTTCTAGAACAGATAGTCACCGCCCAACTCACCCTCTATATGCAGTGGTACCACCTACTCTCCTCCAATCAGCATGGATTCTGTCTGGATGAAGTACAATGAGAGCACTTTGGTCCCTAACTGATGATATCCTGCAAAACAGTGATAGAGGCCTCCTTACAGGTGGACCTATTTATAGACCTGACAAAGGCTTTTGATGTCACTAACCACTATCTTCTCCAAAACAAACTGAAATTGATATCAGTCCGGATGCCATTCCCTGGTTCAAAGATTTCCTCTCTGACAGACACGTCGGAGTTAAAACAGGATCCTCCCAATCAGAATCTGCACCTGTTACCAAAGGTTTACTATAAGTATCCATCTGTGTCCCCTCTCTTCTCCAGATTCATTAACAGACTTTCCCTGTGACCTCCCCCACCTCTCATTCATCCTCTGTGCTGACAATATGGTCATTTGCTGATCAGGTCACTCTCACATCAACATTCAATACCAATTCTAGTCTGATTTATGGGAGTGCCACCAATGACTTATAAACAATAAACTGCTTTTCAACCCCTCTAAGACCAAAACTAAACTTTTCAGAACTCAACAGAAAATTCAACAAGCACCTGGCACTTTATCTTTGACTTCCACAACCAACCTCCACCTTCAAATACCTACGATTGTGGCTTGATCAGTCACCAAACTTACATTTCCACAGAGACAGAGTGAGAGCCAAAATAAACTCTGCCCTCTCTCTTCTGGGCCAAAAATATCTCCCATGTTGTATCCCAGCCATTGACAAAGGTCTTTTCCTTTCTCAACTTGAGTGTGGACTTCCCATTTTCACTTTTGCCTCTTGGAAAAACACTGCCATACTCTGGACAATTTCTAACAGCATCTGCCGTTTCATTATAAATTCACCTCTCTGTGAGCAACACTGTATCATGCTAGGAAAAAGCCAAAATGGCTACCCATAAAACAAACCTCTAACCTACTGTAAGGATCCTAACTCTACAAACTACTCTAATTCCACAAATTCACTGCCCTCGCGATTAGACTTCATGAAAAGCCTCCTCATACAACCTGAGACACTAGTCACAAGCCACACCAACTCTCATTACCCCTAGAACCACACTCTGCAGCCCTGCACATGCTTTCTCCTCTCAGGCACCTATCTGTAGCACATTCGCCCCATTAACCTAAAAATAAAAAATAAACACTTACTCCAAATTCAAAATGCAACTCAAAAAAACACTTCATCATACAAACCAAATGCTACTGCATCAGCACAGGACACATCACCTAAAACACTATCCCCATCTCCTTTCCAAGACTTTTTTCTCTCAGAATTACTGAAGGCCGACCCACTTCAGAAACGAATGTACATACCATACATTAAACTGTGCTTAATGTACATTACACTCTGCTTATTAACTATAATATATAGATAGATAGATAGATAGATAGATAGATAGATAGATAGATCTGGGTTACCCTCATAAGCATGAAAGTACAGAAGAGCAAACTTCAAAAGACTTGAGACCAGAAAGCTGAAATTTCATAATAATGAAAGCCAAAAACAACGAACTGCAGAACATCGAACAGGCAGGTGAATTACTGCGTGAGATTGCAGTTTAACTGGGTTTAGGATTTTGCCTAATTCCAGCTACAATGTGATCTCCGTGTTGGTATATGCAATGTGCAGGGGATGTGGGGAGGGCTTCCCCACCGCAAAACATTTGGATTTTATTTTTGTTCGCGCCATAGTGCTGTGTAGATGTTCAATGTTCTGTAGTTCATTGTTTTCAGCTTTCGTTATTCTGAAGTTTCCATGTTCTGGTATCCATCTTTTAAAGTTCATTCTTCTGCACTTTCATGCATATGAACTTGATCCACATATATATTATTATTGCTATAATAGTTAAAGTCTTTGCATCATAGATAAAACGTACAGGGTTTGATTCTGATTTTGGGTTATTGGCTAAGCTTAAAGTTGCCCTTCAGGGCATTTAGCTTAGTATTCAGCTATGAACATATGAACTTGTATATACATTTTTTCTATGTAAGTAGCCTGAGCTACTCTATTATTGCTTACATTTCTGTATTTTATGTTTGTGAAATGTTTTACTTTACCCAGACTGAGCCTAAAATTGGTCAACATTGATCAGTGTAGTATTTATTTATCATTTATTTGACATTTGTTGACCAGGATAGCCCAATTGAGATGTTGCCCTTTTTCAGGGAAGGTCCAAGGAAAAAGCTCCAAAATTACACATAAAAAATAAAAATTATACAATAACTAGAAAACTACATCAGTGTTAACCAATGACAATGTGCACTCTTTAGAGTCACAGAATATTAAGAGAAAAAAAAACATTTAGAACAAGATATTTTAAAAGATAGTTTCAATTATGTATAGCAGAAGAAAAATAGCTAAAGGAAATTCGTTTTGGTAGCTAGAGTACAAAGTATGAGAGCTTTGTGTCCAAAAGGGGCGAATTAAGCCTTTTAAATGCAGTTGTAGGAGTTTTTGGAGGATTTAGAATTCACAGTTGGGAGTAAAAAGGCAAACAACAAAGCAGATTTACTAGAGGGGATATACCAGTACCTTAGTAAACAGATATAAATAAGTAAATAAAATTACAACAAGCTATGTTTCTCTTCCTTATAGTCCAGGTCATAGCTGAAAAGTGTCCTTATATCAGTCAAATTATCCAATCATTAAATCAAATAAAGTTTGGGGTTGATGCATGCAGCTGGTCTTAAGTAACAATTCTTTCTCATGACTGTGGTACACTGCTATGTAGCCATCGCTTATGGGCAGTAAAAGATCACCATCTAGTGCACAGAAGTAAGACTCTGAGCTTTAAATGAGCTATTTCCTAATGTCAAGATTACAGGGTTTGATTCCTTCAACTTCCATTGGCCTACAGTGCGACTCTGAGCAAGTCTTTTAATCAGACAGTGCTCCTGGGTCATCCCTGAAAATGGTTCACATATACTACAACATATATATAATTTGTCCTCCTCAGCAGATGAGACCAGCTCCTAGGAAATGCAAATGCCCCAGTTATGTAGTAGTCAGTATCCAGCTGGCACCTGTCCTTACATCATTGTGTAGTTGCTGGTTACTCTTTGGCAGACATTTCAAACATGCAGCATGACGTTTTGTAGTACCACATGCTAATTTTCCATATTACCTCTACGTAGACGCCCCACAGTATGAGAAATTCCATAGAACTGGTACATTTCCTCATTCTTTCCAGGGTCTTCATTAATAATTCCCAGATTCTGGTTCCAGTGAGACCAGTTGACTTCATCCACCCTGAAGAAATAAGTAGCAGAGAAATATATTAATCTGGATGCAGCATAACATGATACCTCATATCACTCGAACAATGTCTCAAAATGAAAACACGGTGTTTTATTAAATATGGAGCCCACTTTTGGAATACGAATACACTACTTGAGCTTCTCATTAGGCTGAGCAATACTAAAGCATTTTCTGAATTTTGTATTATGACAGGGATAGGTAGTTGGCATCTGTGAAGCAATGCCTGCTTGAACAAAGCCATTATAAACTGAAAAATAGCCATATGAGCTAAAACACGTGAAATGTGAGCCACAGCATTATGAGTTGCATCGTGCAGGAAATTAATAAATGTTTGAGCAGGGTAAACATATTTGTTAACAGAGCATACAGTTTGTGGAACATTACATTAACAAGGAAATAACTTTAAGAGGGACTTTCCTTAGGTATGTGTCAAATATGTGCCTATATCATTAACAAAATCCAAAAAAAAATGCACTTAAAAAACATCATCTCATTATTCTAGAAACACACATTTCTATTAGTAGTGTAACAGACAATAACTGCATACATAACTTTTGTTTGAAAAGGACACCACAATTTAAGAAAACACATATGCATCATATGACTCCTTTTAAATTACTATTTAAATAAGGCACAGGGTCCAAATAAATCAGATTAATTTCAATCTGCCATTGGTCAAAAACAAAAAGCTTACCTACCATTTTCACCCTCAACCTAGCAACAATTGTAGCACCAATTATTGACACCCCAAACCCTGCTACCACCTGTAACCACAACTGAAAATAAATTAAAAAGTGTGATGTCAGCTCAGATATTAGCATCTGCCTTGCCTCGTTAGACTTGGTACCTACTGAACAAAAGTGGACTCTGACTTCACAGAATCCTGATATATTTCAGTCAGATGGACGGGGGACAAACTGCATTTCATCTGTGTGGTCTAAGGACTTAGAACATTATTTTTAAGAGAGTAAGAAAATGCAGTAAGGCTTGCTCTAACACCTTGAATTAGTTAAACTTAAATGAGACTAAAGTAAAATGCTTGCAACACATGAAAGAACACGACATTAGTAATGCAGATTAAAAGACCTTTTTGTGGGGTTACGTGAGTACTGTAATCAAGGAAAGAAATCTATTCTTGTACAACTAACACTCTGTAAACTGTGCAGGGAACTGAGACTAAATGATTTATTATAGAGGTTTTTTTCTCTCAGAAGAATTTAAAAACACAGGAGAGGTTTACAATTTAAAGTCTGCACTTGTTTTACCTGACTAGATAGTTAAGACACAGTTAAACTTTAGTCAGGGATGGATAAAAGGAACTGGTAGGGCTCATCGAGAAACAATGTAATTTGTCTAAAACAAAAACTGTAAAAACTTGAAAGGGCATTTACTCCAAGGTGCAGCGGCCTTCAGGTTTAGTATTCAAAGTGGGGTGCAGGAAGTAAAGTGCCTACACAGGTATGTAGAGTCAAAGTTCCTTGCAGGAAAGCTCTCTTCATCTGTCACAGTGTTGGGCCCAGACAGATTATAGTTTGTCATACTCATATTGTTAAGAATATCAAATGAAATGCTTAACAACTTATCTACATAATTTATCAGTAATGGTTCCCTTAATTTTTTCCATACATGGTCAATAATCAAACAAATGTTCAAGAAATATTCATGGTAGTATATATCTAGAAAAAATAATCACATTACCAATTGTTCAGTTTATTCATAACCAAAACATATGGTTTTGATTTTTTTTTTTATTTCTGGTTTTCTGCCTCACACATTGTGCGTTATTATTACTATGTGCTGACATAATCTTATAATACACATAATTCTTCAACTTGTACTTGTAAAATAACTGTGATTGAAGTTTTAAGAAGTTTTTCCTGCTGCTGCGCCTTATTCCAGATGTGGTTCATAAACCAAGCTATAAAAAAATGTAAAGTACCATAATGAAATCCAGATGTGTTAATCCAAAAGTAATGCTGTTAGAAAGTCTGATATCCACAGCACACTCAAAACATCAATGGAAACATAATAATGTGTGTTTACTGAGGTAAACAAAATGCAACATGCTAGACAAAATAAGTTCACCAAAGCATTGTATTGTCAATAAAAACTTATAAATGTCCACATAAGGCATCTGACAGTGTGAAACAGACCAATAGCCATCTCACTTTATAGGTCATTTGATGGAGTTATGTAACAACACTATGAGCAGGGTTAATGGGCATGAGATGGAAACATTCAAAGTTACCAGCCATTCTACATAATGACACTCTCTGCTCTTGATGATATGTGGAAACACATAATTGTTTACTTTATTTAAAAGGAACTGACAATGTACAGAGCATATGATTAAGTCGTCTGACTTAGTAACAATGATGATCAGCTATTTCTTAACTCAAATAGACAAAATCCCCGACAGATGTTCAGAAACATTAGCTTTGGACACAATGAACTGTTTCATGCTTCGACATCAGAATCGACTACAGCTCGACATTAATGCACAAACATAAAAACTCAAACCCGTTCCAACGTAATTCCCCTTTAATCAAATCTTCGGTACTGCTTGAAAGAAAGCAATTTCTTAACATTCAAAAAGAAGTTTCCCAGCATTCATAATTGAATGGACTGTAAGTTTTGGAAAAGTATTCTGAAGTGATGGCACCTAAAAATGAAAGCAATATGACATTAAGAGGCATCTGAAACATGTATATACATTTGGCAAATATTTGAGCAAGACTAAGACAAAAAAATTAAGGCCCAAGTGGATGTCTGGGAGAAAGTACCTTATAACCAAATAAATGGAAGTGGTGAAGCAGCAGGCAATGCCAGGTTTTAAACGTGCTTGGAGTAGATGGAAGGACTGGTAGCTGCTTTCCCTTAGCTGTGGCAGCCAGGTAGATTAAATGCACTTTAAATGGAAGCCCAAACCCAGAAAGCTCAAACTAATCCAAGCAAGAGAAGAAACTATAATACAGGTGTGATGCTAAAATGGACAAGAAAGAAAAGGGTCCTAGTTTTCTGACCATTAAAATCATTAGCAGAATGTACGGGGGTAGGAAACTTAATATACAAGAAACTAGGATATATGTCCAGTCCAGGGGCACAGGGGGATGAGATACATGTCCAGTCCTACAGCACAGAGGAATAGGATATACGACCAGTCCTGTGGCATGGAGGGATTTAGCCCTGCCTATGACTTAGCCTGTGTTAGACTAGCGGAATGAGAACTGGACAGGTTGAGTGAGGGAGACTAGGACTAAGTGTCCTACACCACCTCATGCATCGTAAGTGTAGGAAGGCAGCTAGCCCAGCCACATTAGTGATGCCTGCTAAAGGGTATGGGATCCCTCCATGTAAGAGGCTTTCTGCCATAACTTTTTTTTCAAGTTTCACATGTTTTAGCAGTGAGATTATAATTCAGTCACTGCAATAGGCTTGTATGGGAGCAGGTATGCCTCTCCCCAATCAGGCAGTCATTGCAGAATCCACAAGACACTGACTAGGGGGAATGATAAGTCTTCTGAAATAAGAATGAATGGGCCAATGGCTTTTGTCATTCTCCTCTGAAAGGAACAACTGAGGTAATGGGGCACAGGATGGGGGAACCACTGGACAAGACCTGCAGTAGTGATTAAAAATGAAAAAAAAAAAGTTATGGCAGAAAAAAGGAGGGACCAGTACTGACAAGAAAAAAAATGACTCAAGTTTGAGGATCAGAAGAAGCCCTTGGTTAGGTTTCTTCAACATGTCAGCAAAGTTGATTGTGTTTTTCATTTTCTTTTTATTTGTTAACTTGAAAACAAACTGATTCAGTCCAATTCTTCTCAGTAATGGTCTTGGTTAATAACAATTTTGCTCCAGAACTCAACAGGACAGTCAGTACTGCTGAGCATGACGAAATTCTGATGGCCCTCAGAGGTCCTGATATGTGGTAGTAACACTGGATAACTACACTGGTTATCTAAAGGACACACAGACTTATACTACCATTTCTGGCCATGACTATTAAGCTACCTGTTCTAAGGTGTGTCTTCTGAAACTCAGACTTGGGACTTTACTTTCTGGTATTGCAAAATGAATGTTAAAATGCCAGCACATTGCACTTCTTTTGCTCTGCAAATAATCATAATGACAAAGTCAACAGACATATAACAGTAGTTGTTGGGACTGCTTCAGCACATTTGGTTGTTCAGTGTTCCGTGTTCTACTCACTGAGTTGTGACCTCAAGGACTTTAGTACACCAGGCCTGCCTGTCAACATCCGTTTCTTTACGTTCTTCAGCCGCTGCTGCTCTTTTCATCTCTTGTCATCAGTTTGTCTCAGTATCACTGCCCTCTTTAGTGTCTTCCCATTATGTTGCCACAGAACGTGAGTTTTAGATTTACTATCAGGCCTGCCAGTGTACGGACTGATATGATCTTTCATTCCACAGAATTCTCTAAAGTTTTCTCCAGCACACCTGTTCAAAAGAACTGATTGTTTGGTGCACAGCCTTACTTAATAGTCCAACTCTCAACACCCACATATTATTACAGGGCAAAACCATAGTTTGGACTATATGAATCTTTGTTGACAATGTGATGTCTTTGCTCTTTAAAATCTTGCTCAGATTAGCCTTAGCTTTCCTTGCAAAAATCAATCATTTAATTTCATGCTCACAGTCACCATCTAGGAGTCCAGAAAAAAAAAAATGTATCGCTGCTTCCACTTCTTAACTGTCTATCCATAAACAACAGACAGGGCTACAGGACATAATTTTAGTTTTTCTGATTATACAGCTTTTGTGCTTCCTACTTTCACATTCATCAACAAGCTCTTCAGTTTTCTTCCTCATTTTAACTCATCAGAGTGGTATCATCTGGGGATACTGTTGTATGCTCAAGGACCATAAGTGTGATTCTCAGAGCTGCAAGAACTGAAAAAAAATACTAAGTCTGAAACTGCTGTATCTTGGGGTAGGCCCTGATCTCTGATGTACATTGACACAGGAGCCAGTATATTTACATAGAAGTAGCAGTGTTGTATGGTTACAGCCTGTAGATTGGAGGTTAACATTGCTCCAGTCATTTTTGATCCTAACATCTGATTCATCAAGCCCAATATTTCACCTGATATATTCAGCCTTGTTTCATTCCTTTCCCAACATTGAACCATTCCATTAATCACTATTCGGTTCTAACTGTTGTTTGTTGGTCTTAACAGAGATCTCTGGTTGGGGGGGCGGGATAAGGTGACTCAGTATCCTCATTTTTCTAAGTAGCTTGCCACACTTTTTTATGGTCCACACAGTCAAAGGATTTTAAAATAAGTCAATCAAGCAACAGCAAATCTTATGTTTAGGCAAATTCTAATTTGGAGTTACAATGTAGATGTACGATGAATATTTGTCATCCCCATTATCCCATTTCCCAGCTTTTGATTGTTTAAGCTCTGTGGCTATCATAACGCTATCACGGAAACCCTGTTTCTTCAGATACATTTCCTCCTGCTTTCTACATAAGCATTTTTGATAGCCACTGTGTTTGTAACATATGACAGAACAGCCAGATATAACTAAGCATAACCAACACATTACTGCTGGGTGTATGACACGTAAGGTATGTGGAATTTTCTTGAAAAAAAAACATAATGTTACCAAATAGTTATGCTAAGATTATGCATAAATTCCAGTTATTATTTACTAAAACAATGGATCAGAATTAACACTTCATCTGCTGAAGAATTAAGAGGCAGAAGTACAGAAAGATTATGTTGCATCACTGAAGTTGATGCAGCCTGCAGGTATTGTACAAAATGCAAAATGATATTAGTTATGAAGCATGCTATAAAAACAGAACAGAATATTAGTAAGGCACCCTCTAGAGGAAGGAGGACTACTGTAGAAGAACTGTTATTAATGCATGATAACAAAGGTACCTTTTAACATTTCAGCAGATTTATAAATGGCAGGATTTGTAATGCATATTTTGGAAAAATGACATCAGTGCAATAGAATTGCTTCTTTCCTCCTCCTCCCCTGTCAGGTGCTACAAGAAATAGAGTAGATAGTGTGCTACAAAAGCAAGCTATCCTGTAACTTAAAGGTAGAACAACTGCAGATATCTGATGTTGTTGTATCTTTCGGCTTTTCCCGGTTAGGGGTCGCCACGGCGGAACTCCGGTCCGCTAATGATTGGCAGATAGATTTTTACGTGCCGAGTTGCCAGCCCTGATGCACAACCTTCGATATCTGATGTAATACTGACAAAGCACAATAGCGCCACCCCTGCAGATATTATAGGTAATACTGCAGTACATCAGAAGAAAGACACAGTGTCATACATGTGCATGCAGGTCAGCTGTTATTAAGATGAACAATATATTTTATAAAATATCATCACTGCAGTAGTAGGGTGCTGCTTTGCCACCCCCATACATACCTCCATGAGGAATATATTGCTACATTTGTAACTACTCAAAAGTGAATTATCACATCCTTTTAATACAAATCAGAGGTACAGATGATGTGAAGTAGGTACATATGGAAAACAGTGTAAGTGGTTTACTACTGCAGCATTTACTCACATGTGGTATGGTACATGTGGTACTGCATGTATACTACAGGCATGCTGTATTGTTCTTTTGCTAATGGTATTGCCAGCATATATAATGTACATTACAAAAAAAGGCTTCATGTTGAAAGACAATCAAGCGATGCAACTTAGTATTCCAGTAATATTTGCCACGTAATGGCAAAGTTTGAAACCTTGGATGTAGAAGACATACTTTACAGTCCCACTCAAAGATGTAATTTTCAGACAAGTATCTCATATGGTTTTCAAGGGTGGCCACTGTGGTGCAGCGGTTAGCATTGCTGCCTCACAGCAAGAGGTTCTCCGGTTCGATCCTCAGCTGGGGTGCCTTCTGTGTGGAGTCTGCATGTCCTCCCTGTGGTCGCGTGAGATTCCTCCGGTTGCTCTGGTTTCCTCCCACATCCCAAAGACATGCTGTAGGTGGATTTGACACACTAAATTGGCCCTGGGTGTGGTTGTGTGCATGTGTGTGCCTTCTGTGGAAGGTTGGGCGCCAGGCTGGCAACTCGACACTGTAAAACTCCACTGCCAATCATGAGCGGACAGGTGATCCGCTGCAGCTACCCCTAACCGGGATAAGCCAAAAGAAGAAGAAGATCTCATATGGTTTTCAAGCATGCACAAGATTAATGTTTGTTAGAGAATGGGCAAACTGTACATTAAACAGAGAATGAATATTCGCCAGCAGGGTGTTAATGTATAGGAAATGCCCACTGAAAAATGAGTATGCCACCTTGCTGCCGTGAAACTTAGACAGTTAAGAAGCCAGTGGCCACCATTTGCTATATATATATATATATATATATATATATATATATATATATATATATATGTGTGTAGCAAGTGTAAAATTAAAGGAAAAACTAAATAAAAAAGGAAAGCTGTGTGTGTGTATGCGTGTATGAATGCATTTGTGTGTGAGTGTGTATTTGTGTGCATGTATGTGTAAGAATGAATTAAAAGAGAGATAGCTAGATGAGAATACTGACCGCAAGAGACGGTCCCCATTAGCATCAGTTTGTTAAACATTACAAGTTATAAAAATCTTAATAATAGGCATTTTGACTGACTTTAAACCTCACTGAAAGCAAAACCACAGACAGTAAAAGGGACGATGTGGGGGTGTGGTGCAAACGGGTCTATATTACACAGTCGAAGTTCCGTAACTTCGACAACTATATGTACGAATACATATGTCCGAAGTTATGGAACTTCGACTACATATAAAAACATTAAAAAAAAGGTAAAAGAAAATAAAAGGTGATATTGCAGGGGTGCAAGCCCCACTGCACCCCCCCACACCCTCTGTTTTTTAAATATACCAACTCTGAGGTCGCGCTACAGTGCAGTAAAGGAAGTTTTCTCTTTACTGCATTGTAGCACGACCTCAGAGTTAGTATAAATAAAGAGCAGAGGGTGTGGGAGGGTGCAGGGGGCTGCTTACAACCCTCAGGTATATTGTATTTTTTTTTTTTATTTGTTTTTTCCCATTCGAAGTATGAAAACTTCGAACTTATGGTTTCGACCATATCACGTTCAAAGTTGTCATACTACGACTATGTATTATACACACGATGCAAATAGTTGCAATGCTTGTTTTGTGTGTGTGTGTGTGTGTGTGTGTGTGTGTGTGTGTGTGTGTGTGTGTGTGTGTGTGTGTGTGTGTGTGTGTGTGTTTACATCATGTCTCTCAACTATCTAGATTTTTGGTTTACTTCTCATAAAATTTGTGGTTTTCTAGCAAATCACTAAGAACTGAAGTCACTAAGTAATGGCAGATGTTGGAGTTTCAGACTTCATATCCTTCAGGGAATGCAGGCTAACCCAAAATCTGTTATTCCAGCAACCTTCTATGTTTAACAGCGCAATATTTAAAATATGTCCCTATTTTGGTTGATAGGAATTGACTCTGTATGTTTATGCTTCTGAATATGTGTGTGTTTATGTGTGCCTTGATATTAAAATACTTGCATATCTTACATTTCTGATGTAGAATACTTCCTCTAGCAAAAGTAAATATACTAAAGGAAGTTTGATTCATTAGGGGGAGGAACTATTGCACATCCAGTTATATAAAGAAAAAATGTATATGATATTAAAAAAAAAAATTACAAAATAATTTTGCAAATAGCCCATTCCATTTCTAAGTACAATAGTGCCCTCCAGGGCATGTGTTATTGTGGAAATAATGCCCTTCAAATGGTGCAGAGGCCCTCCGCCTACTGCATCAGGCCTCAGAACACCCTTGGCAAGTGTTAGTTCAACAATAACGCACACCCTGCTGGGCACTGTTGCTTGCATAAAAGTCATCTCAATGAAGAAAATTTATTTTGTTGTGTTACAGTTTCAAAACATGTCTCAAATGAAAGACCAAGCTGGTTGTTTTATTCAAGTGCAATTTTTAAAAATATATTCACACTGCCTTTTGGAGTTTTCTTTCCCTCTCTCTATTTTTTTTTTTTAACCTCTTGTCATCACAGTCTGTATGTATAACAATGGCACATAAGCTCTTGGCAAAACACACACACACACACACACACACACACACACACACACACACACACACACACACACACACACACACTAATTAGTTAGAAATGGGAGACAGAAGAAAATTATTTTTCACTTTAGTGATAGTTGGTCGATATATTACCTAAAGCACCATCTTCGATCTGGCGTACCATCTGAATTCTTCCCCACTGTCACCATTTCACCAGAGCGGAAAGCCTTTCTTAGAAACACTGGAAATGCTCTCTCGATGTCCAGGATTGTAGTAGCCCACTGGAGAAAAAAATCATTACAATTATTTCACAAGTGTAATTCAGAATGCATATCAAAAGAAAAACTAGTCTGTTAGGTACATTTAGGCTGGTTTAATAAGGTATTTCATACCGTTATACCTTGAGAAGGAAACATCTACAGTATAGCACCAACTTTAGATCAGTCTTTGAAACTCAGTAAAATAGAACTACTACAATTATCAGCTGTGACACTATCAGGTTATAAACTATTCATGCAGTACATCATCAGTAGTAAGTGTGTTCTTATTTACAGGTAAAAGAAAACAGGCCATTACATTCTGTTGCATAGTTAACTGCTTGCATTTATTTTATTCTACTAATCTGATGACTGGGGTATCCCAAAAGTTACAAAAGAGGTATCCTTGTTTTAATGAAAACCCCAGGAATCATAAAAGCTGTAAAGATTAATACAGTAGAAACAATATATAATAATATGCCAAATGGACTTTGACAAAGCTCTCTGAAGTAGACATCATACTTTGGTGCTTCCTCTCATGCCCTCTTACTTAATTCTTCTTAAAAACTCTCATGCAGGGCACAAACCCACAATCCAAGTTCTCAGTTCGTACACTGCTCAAACTGGTCATGTTACTGCAATAAAGTACTCTGACTGTGTCCTAAATATAAACCTGAAGTTTATTCAAAGGACACCCTATTGCCACAGCAACAGCAGTGGGGCATCCCATCCAAGAGTGATTGAGGAAATAAGATTAGAGATGGGCTTGGCTTAATGGTTAAAGTTGTTTCCTCACAGATACAATGTACACGGTTGGACTCTGACCTCTAGTTACTGGCTAGGTTTGTAACACTCTGTGAACTGGTAGCCTAGTATTTACCTGTGAAGGTATTTAGTACATGTGGTGTACTGAGTGCTGAAAATCTGTTGCATCTTATTTCAACGGGGTTTCGGCAGAAAGTAAATTTATTTGGAAGAAATACAAACATATCTTCAAAACCAATCTCTAATGAGGTAGAAAGAGCTCAAAATAGGACAGGATTTCAGTGTAGGATACTATGAAGGACTCACTTCCAAAGACTGCTCTTCTCCTAGAATGGAGATCAAGCTGTTTCATCTAGTATAAGTATGCACTGATGGCAAAAAGGAATTGGCACATATATCCTTCATAGAGACATTCTTGAAAATGTGGCCTATATGCAGGCAATCCCTGGAGGAATGCCCTGTCATCATTTTGCAGGAATGCACTTATCTGTGTTACAAGTCTCCTACTTTGACCGAGTTTTACCAAAATGACGTTGTTACTGATCCCTTCTACATCCAGGAATATGGAACTTTGTTTATATTTAAATTCTGAGTTAAGCTAATTTGTTTCTACTTGATTGTGTTAGTACAGAACTAGACTTTCCTCCTAACTGTTGTTGCTGTGGGACAGAAAGTAACTCACCAGTGTTTTGGGTGACTGGCTGACCCATGGAAATGAAAGTTCAAATTACTTGGCTCTGTTCAGCTTTTGTCCTGTCTGCTTAAATAACAGTGCCTTGCATACACCTCTGCTCTCTATTTCTCTAGGTTGTACTGAGCCTGCCATCACACAGAGCAGGGAAAGAGTGTACTCCATAGACACAAGCTACTAACAAACTCCATCACAATATTAGCCCCTCCATTACGATATAGGTCTTCTCTTCATCAACACTAAGCCCTGCTACTACCTATTGCACTGTGAGCCACAGAACACAGCAAAGTGCATGTTACCAGTTCTTATGCACCACATTCGTGCCTGGTATTGTAACTGCAGGCTTACTTTGATGTGTACTGCTTCAATAAGCTGCTAACATGTACACTGCTGAACCACATTAGCATAGTACAGTTGTGTACACTTACCATAAATGTAGATGTTCGAGTGTATTCACTGTGGCAGTCATTACATTTGGGTAATCTGCTGGCAGGTTGCCCTCAGTCGGCCAGAATAACAAAGTCTTGGGTCCTGCGTCGGTTGCTGTCAGGTCATCAGGGGTATTAAACATGCAGCCGACACCATTTTATTCAGTTTTTCTTGCCCCAGATGCCAGGTGCCCCCCAAATGGGGAGCAAATATATATATATATATATATATATATATATATATATATATATATATATATATATAAACAGTAAATATATAGATGCACTTTTAGAAACATAAACTTTACCTTCAACTAAAAGCAAATATACCACAAAGGCTTTTGAGTATAGTGAATGAAAGGAAAGGTATAGAAGGGAGATGGCAGGTGGGTAACCCAGACTGCAACAGTGAATACACTCGAACATCTACATTTATGGTAAGTGTACACAACTGTACTATGTTCTTCGTGTTTCACTATTGCAGTCATTACATTTGGGTAGAATCCCAAAGCTATGGATGGGAGAATTGAACTAAACAGCATTAGGAGCGGCTATAAGGCCCTGCAGGACTGCAGTGACAAAGCCTGCCCTGGATTTGGAAAAGAGAGGTAAATGATAATGCTTTGTGAAGGTATGAACAGAGCTCCAAGTAGCAGCTTCTAGAATGTCTTTGGTTGAAACTCCTCTAAGAAAAGCTGCTGAAGTAGAGGCAACCCTGGTGAAATGTGATCTGATCCCCTTGGGCACAGGTTTACCATGATGAAAATAGCAGAAATGAATGCAATGGCTTATCCACTTACAAATAGTCCCCCCTGCTTGTTTATGTACCACATAATCGTGGTGTTGTCCGTCTTTATCAGTAGTTGTCCTGGATGAAGTAAGTCCTTGAAGGCTGTCAGAGCATTCTGAACAACTAGCATCTCTTTCTGGTTGATATGCAGATGCATTTGTTTTGAGGTCCATTTGCCCTGAATGCATCTCCCCGCCAGGTGGGCCCCCCAAGCATAGCCTGATGCGTCTGTAGTTAGGGTTTGGGTGGCAGGGGGTAGAGTGAAAGACAGTCCCTTGTTTTGGTGACATGTCTCCACCCACCAAAGAAACTCCTGTTGTAGGCAGGGAATGAGAGGTATCATTCTTTCCAGACTGTGATAATGTTGGCTCCATAAACTCTTTAGGTACCATTGAAATTTCCTCATATGCAGTCTTGCATATGGAATTAGTAGAATGCAGGATGCCATGAACCCCAAAGCCTGCAGAATTTGTCTTGCAGATAACTGGGTTTTTGTTGCCATTTGTTTGACGTATATTGTCAGTTGCCTTTGTTTGTCTGGCGTAAGGTAAGCCATCTGGGCAGTTGTATTCAAGCTTGCACCCAGGAATGTAATTATTTGAGAGGGTACTATTTGGGATTTCTTTTCGTTTATAGTATACCCCAGGCATGCTAGAAGCCTCTTTACAAATGCCAGATGTTGAAGAAGAGTGTCCTTGTCCTCTGCTTGAATGAGACCATCGTCCACGATAAGGATAAATTTGTATACCCCTTTGTCTGCAGAATACAATTACGGATGCCAGGCACTTTATAAAGACCCTGGGCACAGTAGATAAGCCAAAGGGCAGTGCAGAAAATTGGTAATGCAAAACACCTGCCTTGAGGCGGACGTATCTTCTGCATGAGTCCCTTATTGGGATATGCAGGTATGCCTCTTTTAAGTCTAGAGTCACTAACCAAGCATTTCTGCCCAGCATAGGCAGTAGCTGTTGTAAAGTCAGCATTATGAATTTTGGAATGTCCAGGAACGTGTTCAAAACTGATAAATCCAATACTGGACACTAAGAATTGTCTTTTCTGGGTACCAGGAAGAGTTTTGAATAAAAACTTTGTCCTTTTTCCTCTGCTGGTACTGGTTGAATAGCCTCCATATCCATGAGAGACATGACTTGTTTCTGAGCCTCTGCCCACTGATTTTGTGGCAAATCTGGCCATCCATTTGGAATTGGCAAAGTATGGAAATGGAGTCTGTACCTCTGGGATACTTTTATCAGTACCCACTTGTCCTGGGTAATTAACTGACAATTTTTTGCATGAAGTGCTAGTTTCCCCCCAAGAGGGCTGCCAAAAGATAAGTGATTGGTGATGGTACAGGAAAGTCATTGAGACTGTTTACTGTAGGGTTGTCCTTTGTTTCCTCCAAATTTGGAGGTGGAGGCACCCCTTTGCTTTGACCTGTAAGAACCCTGTGATTAGTATCTGGAGCCTTTTGAGCACCTGGATTTGCCTTGAGTGGCTCTGTTGGACACAGGAAAGGACCAATTCTTAGTAGGCCAGTACGTACTAAACCTGGGTGGCTGCACTTGCAAGAAATATTTTACAGTTTGCATAGATTTAGCTTTGTCTTCCATTTTCTTTAAAACCTCTTCTGCCTTATTACCAAACAGAGCGTCATGCTGCAAGGGAGCATGCAACAATTTAGCTTTAACATGATCAGGCAGATTTTGCTCCTTGAGCCAAGCATGCCTTCTAATCACAGATCCAGTAACTGTGGCCCTGCAAGAGGCCTCCAAGGAATCAAAACCACATTGCAAAGTATGCTTTCCAACTTGTTCTACTGAATGCAATAATTCCTGTAATTCTTTATTTTCCACACAATCAGAAATCAACATAATTTTCTGTTTCAGTAGGCCCATGACATGCTGTTGATATTTAAGCATATGAAATTGGCAGTTTAAGGCTCTGATTGCCAAGGTAGCAGAAGTATAAACCTTCTTTCCCCATCTATCCAGCACCCTGGAATCTCTATCAGAGGGGGTAGGATTTTTGGCTGTAGAGGCCTCAACACCCTTGGGACCCTGTGAAATAGTCTCAGGGTCAGCAGCAGGATTTTTGAATAGAAATTTGTGAGAGTCAGGAACCCTGTAATATCTGTCTGGCTGACTAGGAGCCGGAGGTAGGGAATTAGGAGCCATTCTTGATTCCAAAAACACATTATCAACAATGTCTAATACAGGAGGTATAGCCAAAGGCCTATGTTAAGGAAGAAGAAGGAAATCCCTAAGCCTTTTTTTTGATTCAGAGAAGTCCTGATTCTCCCAGTGAAAATGTTCCCTTAATTTCACCAAAAGAGTAATTCTCAGGAGGAGAAGCAGGTGGGATGGATTCCTCTGCATCAGAATCCTCATAGGGTGGAATGGAAAATTCCTGATCAGAAGAGGAATCAGAAGAAATGGAAACCTGATCTGAAGATTCATAATCAGTGCCTTGCCTAGGCCTCTTAGCGGGGGGGGGTTGGGAACCCCTGATCAAGGTAATTAAGTCCTCAGCCATTTTGATCATCTGTTTTTTAGGCATAGGGTCCTGAGCACGTGGCTCATGCGTTGGTTTTTTGACACAGAAGGTGCTTTTGACCTTGTTTTTGAGGCTGGCGGCAGTTTTATATAAAAATGTTGAGGCCTGAAAACACCCTCAGAAGCCGGTGCCTGCTCAGCGGCTCTGGACCCATCCAAGGGAGAGACATCCACGGGTTCAATACTCTGAGAATCTCACGGCATACCGGACTCCGCATGGGTCTCGGTAGAGGCCTGCGACTCAAAAGTAGCGGGTATCAGGGGCTGCGAAAGCCCCTCACTGAGTACCGGCGAACCAGCGACTGGTTTAGGAGAAGCTTCGTCGTTGGTTTTGGACCTCAGCGTTCTCGGTCTGTCTTTTTCTTTGCGTTTTTTGTGAAGTCCGGTAGTCGGAACACTAAATGATGACATTTCAGGATAATTAAATCTTGATCCAAAATATTTAGAAGCAAAACTATACCGACGCTTAATAGTGTGTTGGTTAAATCTAGCACAAAACCGACAGCAAGGCACATTATGATCTGGGCCTAGGCAAGGAATACAGTATAAATGGAAATCCTTATGAGGTATTTGCTTCCCACAAGTAATGCAATTATTAACTTTTACTGACATCGGTAAGGAGCAAGAAAAAGTTTCCCCAATGGGGTGCTTAGCTTTAGTTTGAAGATTTCGGTTCTGAAACTCGAATGCAAAAATTTCAGGAGTCAGCTGACTGACACTTGCAAACTGCTTCTGCTTCGGGCACCGCGCGGCAAGAAAGACTGAATAAAATGGCGTTGGCTGTATGTTTTATACCCCTGACGACTTGATGTCCTGGAAGAAGAGACAGCAACTGACGCAGGACCCAAGACTTTGTTATTCAGGCCGACTGAGGGCAACCTGCCAGCAGATTACCCAAATGTAATGACTGCAACAGTGAAACACGAAGAACATCTGCTACTTATAACCCTATGTGCTGGGGGTGGTGTACGATAAAAAATATTATACAGGGCAGACTTTTCTAAGCCTGTGAGGGTCAGACTACTGAAGCACATAAAAGATATTTTATGTGTAGATATCGGACACCATCCCACTAACACAACAAATTTTGTCAAGTGTCTGAAGTGTCATTCTACACAGTCTTCCTGATTTTAAGTTGTACTTAAATCCAGTTTCAATTTTTCTTTTGTTGCAAAGTGAAACATATTTTTTTACATCAGAAATTTCCTGTTCTAATGAAATGAATTGTAAATACTCATTGTGACAGATGTTTTAACATTTTTGTCTTCAGTGCTTGTTAACTGCTGCCATTTGCTGACTGGTCAAACCTTTTCTTACTATCAACAAAGATGTAGTTTTCTTATTCAAAGCATACAATCCCGAAGATAATGCAAGCCACAGCACTGGTTGCTACAGTTTTGAAATAAAAGTTTTATCACAGTCCTTGATTCCTAGTGTGTGTAATAATTTAATCTGCTTTTTCTACACAGACTGACTTCCCTTTGCCCAAATGATTTTTTTTAATCTTGTGAAACCAAAACATCACTTCCATTTCCAGGGCTAATATTCTTCTATCAAAAATCCCAAGAATCTGGCAATAGTTATGGAAATTTTAAACACAGAACTAGACATTTATAATCCAGATTCAGGTAAAGTGCACTTCAGAGAGGAACATACTTATTTACAAGACATTATTCCAAACAACAAAGACACAATTTATATGACATCATTCCATATTTCAAGACCCTTGGGTTCTGTTCCTTCTTAAAAAGATGCCAAATAAAAGGCAGCAGTGTCACTGCTACCTACTGTTTAACAATGGTGTCCCAGAAGGACAACCATCAAAGGCATGCATAACAGATTCAAACTATGACTGGGTGATACACAGTCAATGGGTACTGAAAAGTCTAAATAATAAATAAAAGGCTATTGCACTGGCATACAGGTAAAGCATTTGCCTGTATTGTCAGTCATTTGGATTAAAATGTGGTCCAGGTGATTAAAAGACAGCTTAGCCAGGTAAAAATGAAATCAGGAAACGGAATGAGTTGGAGTTTGGCTTGGTGGGAGCACCGCCTCCTGGTGACTGGGGGTAGCTGCACAATGGATACTTGGCAACTTGGGCTTGGACTGAACCAATCAGTAAGAAAAGATGAATACAATCTCTTTCAAATTTGGTTTAAATTAAGACAGCTATATACTAACAGGTTTAATGGAGAATTGAAATGGTAAGTTAAAAAGATGACATGAAATATGACATCAGCACTTCTGGCTGCTTCAAATTCTTATGCCATGAAGCAACAACTGGGGTGGGGGATTATGTTCAGAAGTGGTCATATCTGAGGTTAGCAGATCTGCACAGAAACAAAAAAAAGCTTTAAAAAGACAATGGATGCAAAACAGATCTTACATATGCTATGAAACTGATGCAAAACTATTTGCTCTCTAAAATCTAGTTAGAAATTCAAAATAATTAGCCACATTTGTTATGAACATTCTTATAAACACTCTTTTAACAGGATGCACTCAGAACACTGAATGCTCTGAATGTTGACACATCAACACCGGGAGACCGATTCACAGAAAACATTGATGAGCGTGTAACTTGTCTAAGATCACAGTTGAGTGGGGACTGGGTTTTTGCCCTTTCCCCACTGTAGTGTGATCTCAGAGTTTGTACATACTAGCAGCAGGGAATGTGAATGGTGCAGCCCCCACTAAATGGACGAGTGCAGGGGGACTCCCCCCCCCCCCATGCATAGCACCTGTTGTATTTCTTTAGTTTATTTGGTGTCAGTGTTCTGTGACTCGATTTTCCGATGTTGACATTGTGTGTCAACATTAAGATTGTTGCACATTCTGAATATATTCCCTTTTAATGCCTTAGCTCATATGTGTATAAGGTCCTTCAGAACAAATAAAATGTAGTTTTATATCAGTATAATTTGGTCTCCACTGATTTCTGTTTGCATTTGAAATAGCAATTTGTAGTGTGAAATGAACAGCTAGACCTTCTACATTTACTGAGAACAGAGTGTCCTACTTAAAGACAATAAAACAAACAACGGCACTATGAAAATCCTCACCTGCAGTTTCCATATTTGTTTGCTCTCCTTTGATATTTGTCCAACAGTCTCCCCCATCAAGGCGATTAACATGTTTAGGAGAAGCACAAAGGTTAGGATGATGTATGTTACCAGCAAAATGATGAACACTTCCTGGTATTTGGTACTTTTTAATGCTTCCATGTCACCCATGCCAATAGTCAGTTTAAAGAGATCCATCAGGAACAAACTGAAGGTGCCATTGTCTCTGCAGGATGGATACACTGTGCAGTTTGTACTACCATCAGAACAAGCAGGGCAAGGGGTCATCAGTGACACAAGAGCTGGAAGACAAAAAAAAAAAAACACATTTCATTCTTCTTTCTATGGGCATTCTCAAATGATCTGCAGGTCTGTCTGTTTTAGATGCCACTGGTGTCAGTGGTGCCAGATCTTATTCTACAACTACTAACTGATACCAAGCTGGTTCTGAATTAAAATTTGGAACCAATGGTTGGAGATAACCGCACGTACACAAACAAATAACCCAAAATCATCACAGGTACAGACACTGTCCACTCACTGAAATCACATCCTTTCAAAACAACACAGAATGACCTGTAATACAAAACGCACAATATTTAATAAAAATTTGAACCGTTTTGTCCATCATTATCTTATGGACTTCATCAGAACTTTTTTTAAAAATGCTAAACCGGCCATGTAAACACACCTTATTAATCTGATCACATGACTAACATCCAGTGAATATAAAATAACCACTTAGTGTATAAATTTAAAACAAGTACCTTAATTAAAATCATTAAACATTAAAATTTGAAAAAATAATAAAATCAGTAATACCATTATAAATCAATACATATTTCAATCACATACAATTATAATTTAGCAGCCTGTAACTTCAAGACACTACTGAAAGAAACAGTATCACTCACTCCAGGGCAAGTGCTACCATTCAGCTTAATTTTCCACAGTAGTTCTCTATATTCAAGCTTTAACTCCCAGAGTTCACCCCTGGGGTTAACTGGAACTACTACAGCAAATTAAGGTGAATTATCTGTAGTCATAACATAAATGTGCCACCATTGCTTTATGCAGTTACTAAGAAGTGAATGTTGAAAGTGGAAACAGAAATGGTTGACACTGCCAGACTTTGAAAGTACAGTTTTGTAAAATCTTACCATTAAAGTAGTTGTCCTTCTCTTCACTGTTGCAGTATTCTTTACAATAGGGTTCCATGCCAAGGGTAGCCCAATAGCTGGCCAGTATAGCAAAGCATTTAGGTAGCAATGGCTACACCGTACATCACAGATATGCTCCCCAAGCATGGCACAGGGCATAAAGGTGACGTCCAGGTGTACCATCCTCATAACTGAAAAGCCCCAGTAGGAATAATGATCCAAGGATACTAGAAGATAACAAGCATATGCAGAAGGAAAAAGGACCAGGGGCATGACGGAGGGAGTGAATACTGCAATAGTGAAGAGAAGGACATCTACTGTTATGGTAAGAGTTTACACAACCGTACTATGTCCTTCCCTTGTCACTGCTGCAGTATTCTTTATAATAGGGAGAGTACAACAGCTCAGAAATAAGACTGGGAGGAGGGGGGGCCGGCAGAGCCCTCTAGGAAGCCATGGAGAATGGCCCTGGCAGAGCCAGCTCTGGCCTTAGAAATCACATCCAACTTACAGTGCTTGGCAAAGGTATGCACAGAAGTCCGGGCAGCTGCCTCAAGAACAGAATTAGTATCCAAACCCTTGAACAAAGCACTAGAAGATATCACAGCCCTAGTGGAATGAGCCTTAAGAGAAGAAGGAAGGCATTTCCCATGAAAAGAACAGCAAAAAAGAAATGGCTTTAGATATCTAAGAAGAAATGGTTTGTTTGGAAATAGCCAAACCTAAAGACCCAGGATGAAAAGAAACAAAAAGCTGTTCAGATTTACAAAAAGCTTCAGTCAAATCCAAATAATATCTGAGTTGTCTATGCAAATCCAAGGTGTGCAAAACCTTCTCACTAGCAGACTGTGAGAAGGGAAAATAGCGGGCAAATTAACAGACTGATTAAGACACAACTCATTAACCATCTTGGCCATAAAAGAAGGATTAGTATGAAGGGACACCTTGTTCTTATGGAAAACTGAAAAGGTGGAACAGCCATAAGGGCTTGCAGCTCAGACACCCATCTGGCCTAAGTAAGGTCCAAAAGAAGAACAGTCTTCCAAGAACAATGCTTTAATGAAGCTGAAAGCAGCAGGCTCAAAAAGAGCCTGCCTGTGTGAATTCTTCTAAGACAGAATTAGGGTCCCAAGAAGGAGCGACACTTTCAGGAAGGCCAAATCTGAATGATACCTTTAAGAAACTGTTTGGCTTCAAATCTAAAGGCTAAAGGGGGGGGGGGGGTCATAGGCAGATAAGCAGAGATAGCGGACAGATGGGCTTTAGCAGAAGAATATGCCAACCCAGTATTGAGCAATTTAACAAATAAAAGAGAACTAAAGGAACATCCACAGTAAGTAGATCGAGGTTACGAGAATAACACCAAACATAAAAAACTCTTCCATTTGGACAAATAAGATTTTCTAGTAGTGGGTTTTCTGGTCTCCTACAGGACCTGAAGCATATCCTCAGAAAAAAAGGTGTCTGTAGGTGATCAAAACCCTTTTACCTACAATGCCAGTTGAAGAGTGGACAGGTGGGGATGGATGAGAGATCCCTTGTCTTGTGTGAGTAGGTCCACCCCGTGAGGTAACTTGTGATGATTGCCCTTGGCTAGATGGAGAAGAAGACGGAACTAATGCTGTCTGGACCAAAAGAGATTCACCAGTAAGATTTAACGAGCATCCTGTTTATCTTGAATAAGATTTTTACAATGACAGGAAGGGGAGGGAAGGCATAAAAAAAATCCCCTTCCAAGAAACAAATAGGAAGTGCACCTTCCAGGCCAGATGGCATGAGACTCTGGCACAAAATAGAGGAAGTTGTCTGTTCAGATGGGAGGCAAATAGATCCACTTCAGGAATACCCCACTGGTGGACAATGTCCAGAGACACATCCCTGTGAATTATCCTGCTCAAAGAATCTATCATTGTGTTCTGATCTGAGGGAATGTATACTGCCTGAACGGTCACCTTATACTGGATAGCCAGATCCCAAACCTGAAGGGCTAACCTGCATAGGCGATAAGACCTCATCTCCCCTTGCTTGTTGACATCCCACATCACTGTGGTATTGTCTATGAGAATCTTGAGGGGCCCTGGAAGGAAAAGAGAATGAAAAGCCTGAACAGCCAGCAAAAGAGCTCTCATCTCTTTGACACTGATGTGGTCTTTCTTTTGTCGAAGAGATCTAAGGAGGCCTCCACCCCACATCTGAGGTATCTGTGAAGAGTTCCAGAGAGGGGATTGGAGGTTGAAAAGAAAGACCTGGGTTGGGGAACAACTGAAGAATCCACCACTGAAGTTCCAGCTTAAGGCATGGAAGAACTAGAAAATCTAAACAATGAGAATACTGAAGCCAAACTCACTTTAGAAACAACTGGAACTTTTTCATGTGAAGTTTGGCTAGAGGGAGCATAGGAAGGCTGGAAGCCAGGAAATCCAGAGCCTTTAGAAAATCCCTGGCTGTAAATGAAGTCAGAGAAAGAAGGGATTGAAAGAAAGTAATCAATGTTAAAGCCTTGGGAGGAGGCAGGGATGTCAGTGTTGGAAAAGTCTGAAACCTATATCCCAGAAAAACATGATCCTGAGAAGGAGTCAGGGATGACGTTTGGAAACTTACTGTAAATCCCAGGCTTTCCAGGAAAGAAATAAAGTGTAGACGCTGAAGTAATACCTCTGGGGAGTAGGCCTGAAGAGGGAGGTCATCCAGATAAGGAAAGATCTGTATTCTCCTTAACCTGCAGAAAGCAATCACAGGAGCAAGACATTTGGTGAAGACCCCTGGGGCAGTAGAGCGGCCAAAGGGCAAAGCAGATAAAGAAGTAGAAGAAAAACACAAACACTTCCTATAAAGGGGATGAATAGGAATGCACAGATAAGCATCCCTGAGATCCAGGGAAACTAGAAAAGCCTGAGGAAGAAGCAGAGGAAACCAGGTTTGAAGGGACAGTGTCCAAAAGAAAGGGACCTTCAAAAAGGTGTTTAGATGAAAAAGATCCAGAATGGGTCTCCAGATGTCCTCGTTCCTGGAGACCAACATTCTGGAATAAAATCCCTTCCCGCTCTGAGGAGTTGGAACTTCTTGAATTGTTCCTTGAACCCACAGGCCTTGAAGAACCTCTGGAAAAAAGGACAGCTGTTCCTGAGGAGGCTTAGGAATGCCCCCAAAAAGGGGGGGGGGGTTTACAAACCATGCAATAACCCTGACAAAATGATAGAAATAACCCAGGCCTCTTGGGTGATCTTTAACCAAAAAAGAAGGGACAAGGAAAGACAAAGAAAAATGTGACTGGGAAGAAAGTACAGTTGTGTACACTTACCATAAATGTAGATGTTCGAGTGTATTCACTGTTGCAGTCATTAAATTTGGGTAATCTGCTGGCAGGTTGCTCTCAGTCAGTCTGAATAACAAAATCTTGGGTCCTGCATCGGTTGCTGCCTGTTCTGTTCTTCCATGACGTCAGGTCGTCAGGGATATAAAACATGCAGCCGCCACCATTTTATTCAGTTTTTCTTGCCCCAGATGTCAGGTGCCCCCAAATGGGGAGCAAACAAAAAAAAAAAAAAAAAAAAAAATATATATATATATATATATATATATATATATATATATATATATATGCCCTTTTAGAAACATAAACTTTACCTTCATCTAAAAGCAAATACACCACAAAGGCTTTTGTGTATAGTGAAGGAAAGAAAAGGTATAGTAAGAGGGATGGCGGCTGGGTAACTCGGACTGCAACAGTGAATACACTCGAACATCTACATTTATGGTAAGTGTACACAACTGTACTATGTTCTTCATGTTTCACTGTTGCAGTCATTACATTTGGGTAAAATCCCAAAGCTATAGATGGGAGGATGGAACTAAACAACATTAGGAGCAGCTATAAGGCCCTGCAGAACTGCAGTGGCAAAGCCGGCCCTGGATTTGGAGAAGAGAGGCAAATGGTAATGCTTTGTGAAGGTATGAACAGAGCTCCAAGTAGCAGCTTCTGGAATGTCTTTGGTTGGAACCCCTCTGAGAAAAGCGGCTGAAATAGAGGCAGCCCTGGTGGAATGTGATCTGATCCCCTTGGGCACAGGTTTACCATGGTGCAAGTAGCAGAAACGAATGCAGTGGCTTATCCACTTAGAAATAGTCTGCTTTGATATAGCCTTCCCCTCTGACCCTGCAGCAAATGCTACCAGTAGTTGCTCAGACTTTTAGAGACTTGGTCCTGTTTAAGTAGAATCTTAGTTGTCTGTGTACGTCCAATGAATGCAGAATCCGCTCCCCCTTGTTCTGCGGATTTGGGTAAAAAGTTGACAGGTGAATGGTCTGGTTAAGAGCCACACTGGATACCACCTTAGGCATAAAAGGAGGATTGGTCCTGAGGGACACCCTGTCCGGGTAAAATATAATAAAAGGCTCCACTGCCATGAGAGCCTGTAGTTCTGAAACCCTTCTTGCTGAAGTGACTGCCAAGAGAAAAGCTGTTTTCCAAGATAGAAATTTTACATCCGCAGTAGCTGCTGGTTCAAAAGGAGGCAGGGTGAGATTTTCCAGCACAAAATTGAGGTCCCATGCAGGAGTTGGTGATCTTCTGGTAGGCCTTACATTTTTGGCCC
The DNA here is from genome assembly GCF_019279795.1 of Protopterus annectens. Classification (NCBI taxonomy): domain Eukaryota; kingdom Metazoa; phylum Chordata; order Ceratodontiformes; family Protopteridae; genus Protopterus; species Protopterus annectens. Next base: position 568,963,256 of record NC_056733.1, on the reverse strand, counting down.
CTCTAAGATACTGTTTAATCAGAGGATGAGAAAAGAGGGGAGGCTCTGTGTTGTAAGGAGCCGAGATGGCAGAGGCATGGATTTTTATTGAAGAAAAAGATAGGCCCTTGTCAAGCATCTCAGTCAAATATTGTAAAATCTGAGGAATACTGGGCTTTGCTGTGTCTATTCCTTGTGGTTGGTTCCAAGCACAGAATCTCTTCCATTTATCAGCATAAGATTTTCTAGTACTAGGCCTTCTGGCTTCCAAAATGACATCCATCACAGATTTACTGAGAGGTGTTGTTTGAATAATTAATTGATCAGCCATGCTGCAAGATTCAGAGTTTGGAGCTGAGTGTGCAGAATTTGATTGTTCTGCTGAGACAGTAGATGAGGTATTTGAGGCAAGTACCATGGAGGAAGTTGAGACATATTTCTTAGAAGTGGGTACCAGTGCTGGCGAGGCCAGTCCGGAGCAACTAGAATCATTTTTGGTCTTTCCTGTCTGACTTTTAGTAAGACCTTGTACAGTAGAGGCAGAGGGGGAAAGGCATAGACTGATAGGTTTTTACAGCTGAAGGACAGGGCATCCACTTTCCATGCTTTTTTGTGATGAGTTCTTGTGCAGAATTTGTCCAACTGATAATTTTGGGGAGAGACAAATAGATCTATGTCTGGGCTCCCCCATTTCTGTGTTAACATGCTGAAGATTTGTGCATCCAGTTTCCATTCATGCGGGTCCATAAGATTTCTGCTTAGGTCGTCTGCCAGAGTATTTTGTTTTCCTGGTAGGAAATGAGCTTGAAGATGTACTTGGTAAGTCAAGGCCGTGTTCCACAAGGCCAAGGCTAGTCTGCAAAGGGGGTAGGAATGTGTACCCCCCCTGCTTGTTTATGTACCACATAACTGTGGTGTTGTCCGTCTTTATCAGTAGTTGTCCTGGATGAAGTAAGTCCTTGAAGGCTGTCAGAGCATTCTGAACAACTAGCATCTCTTTCTGGTTGATATGTAGATGCATTTGATTTGGGCTCCATTTGCCCTGAATGCATCTTCCTGACAGGTGGGCCCCCCAAGCAGTGTCTGATGCATCTGTAGTTATGGTTTGGGTGGCAGTGGGTAGAGTGAAAGACAGTCCCTTGTTTTGGTGACATGTCGCTGCCCACCAAAGAAACTCCTGTTGTAGTCAGGGAATGAGAGGAATCATTGTTTCCAGACTGCGACAATGTTGTCTCCATAAACTTTTTAGGTACCATTGAAGTTTCCTCATATGCAGTCTCACATATGGAATTAGTAGAATGCAGGATGCCATGAACCTCAAAGCCTGCAGAATTTGTCTTGCAGATAACTGGGTTTTTGTTGCCATTTGTTTGAAATATGTTGTCAGCTGCCTTTGTTTGTCTGGCGTGAGGCAAGCTATCTGGGCAGTTGTATTCAAACTTGCACCCAGGAATGTAATTATTTGAGAGGGTACCAGTTGTGATTTATTTTCGTTTATGGTGTACCCTAGGCATGCTAGAAGCCTTTTTACAAATGCCAGATGTTGAAGAAGAGTGTCCTTGTCCTCTGCTTGAATGAGACAGTCGTCCAGATAAGGATAAATTTGAATGCTTCTTTGTCTGCAAAATGCAATTACTGGTGCCAGGCACTTTGTAAAGACCCTGGGCGCAGTAGATAAGCCAAAGGGCAGTGCAGAGAATTGGTAATGCAAAAAACCTGCTTGGAAACGGAGGTATCTTCTGCATGATTCCCTTATTGGGATATGCAGGTATGCCTCCTTTAAGTCTAGAGTTACTAACCAAGCATTCCTGCCTAGCATAGGCAGTAGCTGTTGTAAAGTCAGCATTTTGAATTTTGGAATGTCCAGGAACGTGTTCAAAATCAATAAGTCCAGTATTGGACACCATGAATTGTCTTTTCTGGGTACCAGGAAAAGTCTTGAATAAAAATCTTGTTCTTTTTCCTTTTCTGGTACCGGTTGAATAGCCCCCATATCCATGAGGGACATGACTTGTTTCTGGGCCTCTGCCCACTTGTTTTGTGGCAGATCTGGCCATCCGTTTGGAATTGGCAAAGTATAGAAATGAAATCTGTACCCCTGGGATACTATGTTTAATACCCACTTGTCCTGGGTAATTAACTGCCAATTTCTGAGCATGAAGTGCTAGTTTTCCCCCCAAGGGGCTGCCAAAAGATAAGTGCTTGGTGATGGTAGAGGAAAGTCATTGAGACTGCTTACTGTAGGGTTGTGCTTTCTTTCCTCCAGATTTGGAGGTGGAGGCACCCCATAGCTTTGACCTGTAAGAACCCTGTGATTGGTATCTGGAGCCTTTTGAGCACCTGGATTAGCCTTCAGTGGCTCTGTTGGACACAGGAAAGGACCAATTTTTAGCAGGCCAGTGTCTACTGAACCTGGGTGGCTGCACTTGCAAGAAATCTTTTACAGTTTGCATAGATTTAGCTTTGTCTTCTATTTTCTTTAAAACCTCTTCTGCCTTATTACCAGAGTATCATGCTGCAAAGGGGCATCCAACAATTTAGCTTTAACATGATCAGGCAGATTTTGCTCCTTGAGCCAGGCATGCCTTCTAATCACAGATCCAGTAACTGCAGCCCTGCAAGAGGCCTCCAAGGAATCAAAACCACATTGCAAAGTATGCTTTCCAACTTGTTCTACTGAATGCAATAATTCCTGTAATTCTTTATTTTCCACACAATCAGAAATCAACATAATTTTCTGTTTCAGTAGGCCCATGACATGCTATTGATATTTAAGCATATGAAATTGGCAGTTTAAGGCTCTGATTGCCAAGGTAGCAGACGTATAAACCTTCTTTCCCCATCTATCCAGCGCCCTGGAATCTCTGTCAGAGGGGGTTGGATTTTTGGTTGTAGAAGCCTTTACACCCTTGGGACCCTAAGAAATAGTCTCAGGATCAGCAGCAGGATTTTTGAATAGAAATTTATGTGAGTCATGAACCCTGTAATATCTGTCTGGCTTACTAGGAGCCAGAGGCAGGGAATCAGGAGCCATGCTTGATTCCGAAAACACATCATCAACAATGTCTAATACAGGAGGTATTACCAAAGGCCTATGCTGAGGAAGAAGAAGGAAATCCCTAAGCCTCTTTTTGAATCAGAGAAGTCCTGACTCTCCCAGTGAAAATGTTCCCTTAAAGTATGCAAAGTCTCTCCAAAAGAGTAATCCTCAGGAGGAGATGCAGATGGGATGGATTCCTCTGCATCAGAATCCTCATAGGGTGGAACAGAAAATTCCTGATCAGAAGAGGAATCAGAAGAAATAGAAACCTGATCTGAAGATTCATAATCAGTACCTTGCCTAGGCCTCTTAGCAGGGGGGGTTGGGAACCCCTGATCAAGGTAATTAAATCCTCAGCCATTTTGATCATCTGTTTTTTAGGCATAGGGGCCTGAACACGTGGCTGATGCGAAAGTTTTTTAGACATAGAAGATGTTTTTGACCTTGTTTTTGAGGCTGGTGTCAGTTTAATATAAAAATGTTGAGGCCTGAAAACACCCTCAGAAGCCGGTTCCTGCTCAACGGCTCCGGACCCATCCAAGGGAGAAACATCCGCGGGTTCAATACTCTGAGAATCTCGCGGCATACCAGACTCCGAATGGGTTTCGGTAGAGGCCTGCAACTTAAAAGTAGCGAGTATCAGGAGCTGCGGAAGCACCTCACTGAGTACCAGCGAACCGGCGACTGGCTTAGAAGCAAGCTTCGTCGTCAGTTTTGGACCTCGACGGTCTGTCTCTGTCTTTTTCTTTGTGTTTTTTGTGAACTCAGGTAGTCAGATTGCTAACCGACGACATTTCAGGATAATTAAATTTTGTACCAAAATATTTAGAAGCAAAAATATACCGACGCTTAATAGTGCGTTGGTAAATCTAGCACAAAACCGACAGCAAGGCATGTTGTGATCTGGGCCTATGCAAGGAATACAATACAAATGAAAATCCTTATGAGGAATTTGATTCCCACAAGTAATGCAATTAACTTTTACTGACATCGGTAAGGAGTAAGAAAAAGTTTCCCCAACGGAGTACTTAGCTTTAGTTTGAAGACTTCGGTTCTGAAACTCGAATATGAAAATTTCAGGCATCGGCCGATCGGCACTTGCGAACTGCTTCTGCTTCAGGCACCGTGCAGCAAGAAAGACTGAATAAAATGGCATTGGCTGCATGTTTTATACCCCTGACGACCTGATGTCATGGAAGAAAAGACAACAACCGACGCAGGACCCAAGACTTTGTTATTCAGGCCGACTGAGGGCAACCTGCTAGAAGATTACCCAAATGTAATGACTGCAACAATGAAACACGAATAACATCAGGGCAGGTCAGACAGTTTCTGGTTTGTCAGGAATAGGAGGCTTCTGAGTAGGAGGAGTCTGGGTAGCCTTAACAGGAGGGAGCCCTTTTACCACCCTTTTTACCTGTGGGGGGAGGGCAAGACTGTCTACGGACAAAAGCAGCCTTGTTGGGGTAATTCTTCTGAAACCTGGGAACAGGTGAAACAAGTCGAAAGGAGAATTTAAAATTTCATTTTAACATCATCTGGGAGGCTCTGAAAATGCAGCCAGCTAAACCACCTCAAGACAGCACCAGTGGATATCCTTCAAATCCTGTAAGGCCGTGCCCTTTTCTTGTAGGGACTTAAACAACTCTGCAGCAGCAGCACCACCAAACAAATGCTTATTATCCAAAGGAGCATCCATAAGTTTAGCCTTTATATCATCTGGCAAAGTCTGAAGTCTGAGCCAGGAATAACTCCTCAAAACAGATCCAAAAGAAGCAGCCCTAAATGAAGCACCAGCTGCTTCACAGCTGCATTTAATGGAATGGTGAGCTACTTGGGAGGCTGTCCCAAGCAAGGCAAGAGCAGAGGCCTTCCCCTCAGAATCAGAAAGATATGAAATAGCTTGACAAGCTTGAGAGAGGACAGCCAAGACATACCTGGTCATATGTGTCTGATAGTTCACAGCTCTAAAGGCCAGGGTAGCACAGGTATACACCATCTTACCCAGCCTCTCCATAGTTCTGTTGTTCTTATCAGAGGGAAGCAACTTAGATGAAGGCAATAATTTAGATGGCTTATCAGAAACCAATGACACTACAGAAGGGTCAGCAGAGGGACACGTATAAAGAAACTTGCAGTCATCAGGCACTTTATAAAACCTACCAAGTTTGTTGGGAGCAGAGGGTTGGGAACTGGGAGCCTGAAAAGCAGTGGAAAAAGCATCCAACAGAAGACCAAGGACAGACGGAACAGCAGAGAGCCTCGGAGACTCCATCTACAGAAGCTCATAGTACCTCTTCTGAACATCAAAACACCTGAGCAAAGTCCCATTTGAACAATTCCATCATTCTGGAAATAGTATCATCAAATAAAATCTCCTCAAAAGGAGAATCACAACTGATAGACTTTTCCTCCTCAGAACCATACTCTACTGGAGAAGGAATCTGAGAGGAATAGACAAGAGACTCATTATCAGAAAGCATGGCAAGGATGTGACTAATGAACAAAGCCACACTATCCTACTGCCTGTCACAATCTTGTGAAATGGAACCAACCATAGTGATATGCAGTTCCTTCATTTAAAAATGAGGCTTAACTTAAATTCAGCATTTTGAAACACTGATTTGCATTCTAATACACTATATTTTAATTCAAAGTACATGAAAATCAATGCAATAGTTTATGTTGTTCAATAGTTTTGACTGTGATAGTTAAAGCCTGTATTAACACATTGCCAATACTAATGTATATCAGTAATTGCATGCAATAGATTTGTACCTATTTGCACTAAAAAAATATTTTCTTTTTAATTCTACAATCTATTACTTGCTTCAGTTTACATCAACAGAAGACAACAGTAAACATTAAGTCCTTTCCCTGTCCTTGTGTGTTTGTTTGGGTCATAAACAGGAATGTTACAGAACCTCTATGGCAATAAACCTATTCAATAAAACAAACACAATAAGTAACATATATTTTGTTCATTGCCCATCACATTAATATACAGTGTAAAATTAGAAATAAAATTTGCAAAACTATGCTACAGTGTAAAAAGATGTGTTTATAGTAATTTAGTTAACATTATTACTGTTAAGTGCTATTAATTGCATTTGGTTTGTCTTCCTTTCTTTGTAATTATACATACATTAAATTCAGTTCAAATAAAAGCACTCAAATCCAATCCACATTGTGAGAGGATAACTAAAATATAACAAACAAAATGTTAAGCAAACGTTAACTATATATTTTTTTAGTTTACGACTGCAGTGGTACTACAGTTCTTTCCCAAATTTAAGGACAGTTGCTCCATACAATGCTCCAGCAAAGCGCTAATATCAATTGGTACTCTCAATCCACAGGCTCCACACCAAATTTGAGCTCATTTTAGACTCTAGTAAATCTGTCCCAGGGATTCATTAACAGCCCAAGCAATAACAGTGCAGCTCACACTAAAAAGGGCCTGTTCACACAATGTCCTCTTTTGCAATTTATAGGCACACTAGCCTTAATGAAGAAAGACCTCATTATCAGCTAATTTGCATTTCACTGAATCACAGTTAGTTATCGCGAAGTGCAGATCAGCATTTCTCATAGTAGCTAACTGCAGCTGCAAATTCACGTAAGCACAGGCATCTCTCCCACCTCAGTCACTCTCCCACACAGACATGACAAACATCACACACTCCATGCCTGTCGCTGTTGTCAGAACATCCACAATCTCTCCTTTTCCCCTGCCACATAATTCAGGAATGATTATTCAAGTTTCACACTTCATATCCTTCAGTAAATGTACTTCAGGCCAAAAGCTTATGAGGCTGAACAGTATTCCTAATGCTGTCCATCCCTTGTACATGATGACGTTACAGGTATTGTTACATATATACTTAGGCGCATGGGCATTATACAAACATCTGCTGTACTAATGCATCAATTACTGCAGCAGACTAATGCAAGAGTTTCTCATGTAAAGGGAGCACAATTCAAATCACCTTCGCCATATGCATTTCAGTATTAAGTTTTTAATTATATTTTTTAAAAGAAATCCCTGGTGTCTAGTGCTTCCCCTACCCCTAACTCCCATTTTGTTTACGTGTTGCTTCACGAGACATTCAAGTTATCCCTGGTATCTAGCATTTCCCTCCTATCCCTATACTGTTAATTTCCATTAAGGCCTAGAAATAAGAATTATCCCTGATGTCCAGTGTCCTTCCCACTTCTCAATCCCCATTCTAACTGACACTTAAGCACAACTTTTAAAAATTAACCCTGGTGACTGGCCCCGCCAAACACTTCTCTGTGCATTAGCCTAGGGGTGAGGTGAAGTGTGAGAGCTACCACAGACTCCCCCCACATACACACACACATACCCACACAGACAGGAAATAGCTCCCTCCCCACCCAATGGCATTCACTCAAACACTACGCATTCACCCATACGGGCGCGCGCGCGCGCACACACACACACACACACACACACACACACACACACACACACACACACACACACACAAAACCTATCCCCTTGCATTCACTTCCTAACCATACCTTAACTCTAAACTCTCCAGTATTTACCTCCATTGAGATCGCTAATTAGCATATACCTCCACCCTGGACTGCCACATTAGCATCTAGAATGGCTGTGGAGACAGCCCAATGGGCTGCTACATGTCTTTGTGCAAAAGCACTATGTTATGGCTGCCTCTGAATAGAAAAAAGTCTACCAGAAGGTGTACACACCATAAGCTTTATGAATTCAGATCTGGGTTTAAATCTTAAAGCAGGCATCACTGTTTATTTTCTTTGTTTGTTTACAAGTGCAGTGGGATGACCACAAATTCCTTGTTTAAGGCATAAATGACACAGAAAACATAATGGGTGGGATTCACTGTCAAAAAGGGTATAGCAAAGTAATAATTAGCAAGTATCAGAAGGAAGCAAGGATTCAAAGACAATGCAAAATCCTCTGTCTTCTTTAACATGAGTCACCCCAAGAAGGGATGCTCTGTCTTCTTTAACATGAGTCACCCCAAGAAGGGAACCCCTGAATGTATCCCAGTTAACATGCGCAGCACCCAAAAACAGTACTGATCATTCTATGTCAAGAAGTACAGACAAAACATTAAGTAGAGAGACAGAACAGAAGTATCACAGGTGTGGTCACAAGAAAATCCTTGATGGCGGTATTCAACAACAGCCATCCGTCAACTAGACTCATGATAAGCCATATTACAGTCATGTTTCCTATCAAGATCAGTTCACAACAAAATGTCTGCCTCGTTCTTGTAATGAAATAATAGATGATTCCTACTTTTTGTAAAGTCAGTCATTGCCTTGCTCGATTATGCTTCAGTACAGATAGGTCAATTATGATGAAATGATCTTCCAAACATGTGGAAACATCCATTTGCTTCCAGCAAAAAATACACTGGGGCTCTATTCCCCAGATACTATGCTAGTTTTAACTCTTAACTGATTTTGTGGCATAGCTTCCCCTGAAACAATCCAGTCAGGCACCCATAATCTATAAATGTCTGTCTTGTCTTTTACGCTGACATCACTACTGTGGAAATGGGTAATGTAATTCATGCGCACTGCTCCTAGCTTTAGATATGACAACACATGTTCAGAATAAGTGAGCTTGTTGTCTGCCCATTTACCACTCCTCGCACAAGGGACACAACATTAAACTAGAGCTGTAAACTTTAAATTGTACTACTGCTTGTATGTACCTCCACAGATGAAGAATGTTCAAACCACAGTTGAAAATCTGTGATAATAGATTAAAAAAATAGCTGATCTAAGTATGTTCACCACTGTACAGTGTAAACACTGCTGCAACTGTATTACTTGCATGCACCCTAACACAACAGCAAACTCTGAAAAAATACTAGAAATCATTGGGTAGCCCTGATCTCTAATGGGTACAAAGCACCTTTCAAATTGCCTTTTTGAATAATCAGCAAGAGTGTATCACCCTGAATGCCTTGCATGGGCCCTTAGCATATAAATTACTACCTCCACATCAGAGGTGGGCACGCTGCACCCTCTCCTGATTGACCAGAAATGGCAACTAAGTATTACTAAGCATGTGAATTTAGAGAATGGCCTACAACAGATGTAGAGTTACTCTACAAACAATCACACTAGTAAACTTACTGTGAGAATAACTCCCAAATCATAACTAGGTCTTGAGTGTTACTTCCCAAGTACTGCAGTTCTAAAAGAAAAAATGCTAGCTGCCTGCACAGCATCATTGGGCAGTGGTTTCTGACACAATTTTGATAGAACCTATCTGGTAAAAGTTAAGCACACATCATTACTTGCTCTGGCTTCAATCTGCATCTGCTTCTTCACTTAATATCACTTAATAGAATGTCACACTTTGGGTTTTGCATCTTGGCAAGTGTGCCGTGTGCCAAGGTGTTCTATGGACCAACTAAATTTAATCCTAAACTCCAGTCTAAGCAGTCTGGCAAACCAGAACCAAACTCGAGTCCATGTACACTTTTGCCATTTTGCTCAATGGGAAAGCTCTGAACTTGCCTCACACCTGCCCGAGTGGCATGACATTCTGCTGATGATAAAACAAAGGTCTACTCTCCCACGGTTACAACAACAAGCAAAGCTTCCTTATTCTGACAACAAGACTGCTCATTTCACAGTCAATGAGCCACAAAGCAGTTATTATTTCAACAGAATAAACTTACAAGACTTATGGAAAGAAGCATTCTTACCCCAAACAAGATATACCTCCACATTCTTAACCCACTTGTAGCTGTGCTGTACTTAAATGATACTAAGCAAATTGCACAATTTCATTTCCTTCTCTCTTTCAGGTGGCATCACTGCCTTAGTCAGAAGTTTGCATTTCTATTGCCATTCATATTTCTTTGCTCACACTTTGATTTGTCAACTAGCTATTTTTAGCCTTTACTTCATATCAATCTTTAGCATATCCTCTGTTTCTATTTTTATGCTAATCTCCAGCAAGCAACAAAGCTTTGTGACTGACTGGTCCAAGCTCTAGAATGAGTTGCCTGATTACACTGGATCTTCACAAAGCTCTAATATGTCAGTACATGAACTGTCAACAAGTATGTGTCAACAATGAAACATCTGTACCCAACTGCTCATGGTTGTTAATTTTGCCAATATTATGATCTGTCCACTCTGCTATATGAGTTCGACTGCATGTTTTGGGGTCTAAACTCACTTAGACTACGATCAATACATCTAAAACCATTTAATCTAAAGCAAATAAAACAAAAAAAAAAACAAAAAACTGAAAAAAAAAAAATAAATAAATCAGAGTTTTTTGTAGGGGGTAAGACTACTTGCACACCCCACACTCCCTGCTAACTATATATTTCAACTCTAAGACAGCACAAAAGTGGGGAAAACAGCAAACTCCCATAACCCACTATGAGCAATCACATAAAGACCACCCATATCACAGCAAACCTTTACCTGTGTAAGTTAGTCTAACACGATTCAAAAAATAAATATTGATATAATGCTTAACATCTATAATTAGACCAAATTAATTTAGAATGGAATCTTTTTTCTTTGTTCATAGTCACAACTCAAAAGGGCCGTCATAGGATCACTGAAAAGGGTTCCTATCAGAAGAGTGAACGCTTAAAATAGCGAATGCTTTTTTATCAAACTTTAAAATGCGAAACCTGAAAATGTCGAAGGCATGGAATATCGATTTTTTTCCCAGGGAAAAAAAAAATTTGCTGGACCATTCTCCGGACTTTGCTGTTTTCTCCACTGTGGTGCGATCTCGGAGTTGGTATATTTAAGTTAGGGGGGTGAAGCCCTCCACTTTATTTTGCCTGTACATTTTTTTTTTGGATCAGCGATTTATTTTCCATGGGAACAAAATTCACTGATCTGTTCCTTTGACATTTTAAGGTTTCGCATTTTTAAGTTCGATAGATATAAACCCCTCTGAATATGCACAGTTGGCAAATTATAAAAAAAAAAAAATCAAACAAAAGTAAATATAGTTCAACAACAACATCCCACTACAGACTGTGTAATGGTAACAACATAACTAATATTGTACACCTTTCAAGTATCCAGACTTTTGCCTCATATTTTTGGTCTGTCACTTGTAAAACTGGTGATTTTCTAACAAATCATCATGGATTGCAATCACTAAATAATGACAGGCATTTGAGTTTCAGACTTTATATCCTTCAGAAAATGCATGCTGATGTAAACCCTGTTATTCCATCAACTTTCTGTAGAGATAGGAACGATATTTAAAATGTGTCCCTAATTTGGGGTTTTTGACCCCCCCCCCCCCATTATTTTTGCCTTTGTCCCTGATTCTAGTGCTATATAGCAACTGAAACTGATGTTGGCATCCTTCTGGAGTTGCAATGACACGGCTGAAGGTTTAAACTTCTTCTCAAAGCTGAATTCCTTAGTGCAAGGAAAACATATGCACTTTTGAGTGGTTTCTGTCTAGGATAATGAAATTACTACTTTAATTCAACATCATTGTGTCAGTTGCAGGCACATTTAAAATTAAAATAATGTAGTGCCACATTATAAATTCATAAGAAGGCAATGAAGCATGTTGTTTATAACATGCTTACACCTTCACCTTCTCATTTAGATAAATTATACATAAATAAACATCCCATGAGGTAGTTAAATCCCATTAGTAAATTACCCTGACTCACGAGAAAAATGCACACATCTGACTGGCCACTGAATTTTCAGCCATTAGTAAATGTTTCTGTAATGTTCACTGAAACAGTCAGAGACCAAGAGGCTCACACAGGTTTGAGTTATTCAATTCCTGTACTTTTTGTCAACTTATAGCAATTCTATACTGCCTAGAGCATTTTTAAATGTTGTGTGTCCAAGTATATACACTACCAAAATGAATCATGGTTAAAAACTGCATTCCCTCTTTAGTACATATAACCTTACTCAGTAATTTAAACTCAAACCTTCCTCTGCTGTTCACATCAAGAAGTGTCTCAATAAAGTTAGCATTTCCACATCTACAGAACAGACCCTCTATGTTTGGTAACATAGACCAAGTATGGGGCATGTTTATAAACCAAAACTCAATGCACTTGTATGAAATAATGGGTCAGCAACACCCAGAGATTCTACCATATGCATATAAATCTGGTTTAACTGAAATAAACAATACATATAAAGTCTGTTCTACTTTTGTTTTTGTTTCTGTTTGTAGTCATACAAAAAAATTAAATGGCAGAAAATGTTTGCAAAACTCATGTACATCACTGTACATTTTTTACCTCAGTTTTAATAAAATAAAGACAGAAAAAAACACTTGATAATGTTATAAAAAGTAAAAGGAGTAGGAGTGTGCTGTGATGAATTGCTACTGCAGTAACCTGAAACCATCAGAGAGGCATTTAGGTACGTAACAGATGGGCTTACAGGACGCTGCTGGGTAAAGATATGCTGCAGCACTGACTCAGGCTTAGAAAAACAGCACTACAGCCTGTAGGGTTCAACAAAATGCCTGTATGTTGCCACTCGATCTCCCAACTCAGAAGAAAACTCTTCAGGAAAAATGGGTAAATCACAAAATATAAATAAATAAATATATATATATATATATATATATATATATATATATATGTATATATACACAAACACACACATATATATATATATATATATATATATGTATATATATATATATATATATATATATATACATACATACATATATATATATATATATATATATATATATATATATATATATATATATATATATATATATACATACATATATATATATATATATATATATATATATATATATATATATATATATGTGTGTGTGTAAAATAAGCTCAAATGCATATGCCCAACTTTAAAGCATACACACTTCCCAAAGGCAAAACTCCCTGCCCAGAAGCATTTGATGGAAGGACTGTCTAACCACTTTGACGCTACAATCTTATCAAAAAATTAAGGTCGGGGGCGTGGCCAAGATGCCTAAGTGTTAGCAGCACTACTCTGATGCTCTGTCTCTAAAGATTGTTTCTGTCAGGATTTTTAGGTTCTAACCTAAATAATTTTGAAAATTTTCGCCACGAGTTATACTTCTTGGTATTGTGGACCATCTACAAAGAAGAAATTAAACTTTCAGAGTTTGTAGCAAAAAATTCCCTGTCAGAAGTACTGTAGCTCTGTACAACTGGACAAAGCTATGAGTCACACAAGAGCCTCTCCTCAGGACAGTTCCATGAAAAAGGAACTTCACACAATAATTTCCAGCATCCAGGATCTCTAAGTGAAGATGGATAATTTAGAAAAGATTATGGAGAACATGAAAAAGGAAAGTAAGAAACAAACAGAAGACCTGAAGGAAATTATAACCAAACATTCAGAACAAATAGCAGACATAGAGGAACTGTAAATGACATTGATGGGAGACAAATGGAAAGTGACACCCACACTGATTTCCTCCTAAAAAAGAATAATCATTTACTTGAGAAAGCCGAAGGCCTGGAGTCCAGATCAAGAAGGAACAATGTCAGAATATAGGGGGTACCCGAGAAGATGGAAGGAAATAACATGGTGCAGTTTTTAAATGAATGGCTGCCCAAAATGTTAAGCCTTTCTGAGTCTCTCTCATTTGAGATCGAGAGAGCCCACAGGTCTTTATCCAGCACATCTACTTCTAAAAACCCTAATGCAGTGAGATCTATTATAGTTACATTCTTATCCACACAGGACAAGGACTTAGTATTAAGAACAGCTTGGGGTCGGGAAATCCAATACAACTTGAGGGGAAAAATATAAGGTTTGATAATGACTATACCTCCACTACAATAACAAAAAGGAAAGAATGTTGTCCCTCGCATCAAAAGCTTGAAGAAAGTTGATATAAAAGCTCAGATCTTGTTCCCTGCAAGAATTAAAATTACTCTCTCAGATGGACAAAAAATATTCAACAAACTCGAAGAAGCAGCAAAGTTTGTCAGAAAGAATAAAGTGTTGGATAAATTAGAAGATATGTACATTTCATTACATAGTCTGAAAAGACAAGCTATCAATGGTAATTCATTCACAAATGATAAAAATACCAAGAAAAAACTGAAAGGAAAGTAAATGTTTTTTTTTTTTACTGTCACTTGTAACCTTACTCATCTGACAGAATTTATCCAAATACTATGAACCCAAATGAACAAATACTAACTTAAAGGTAAAAAAGCTTCTTCTATTACATATATTATATATTTATATACATACACATATATATATAGATATATATATATATATATATATATATATATACATATATATATATATATATATATATATGTATATATATAAAGCCTTATATAAAAACAAGCAGTTCAGTCATGATCTAGTTGCTGATTGTTGGAGTGGCACCTTGTATAAATACTGTCACTAGTGTATTGTCAACAGCTTGTGTATTTTATATGTGCCCTTATGCACATTAAAATATATATAATACCAAGCTATTAACATCTTAGAGGCACTAGATCCTTTTAGTAAAACTGCTGATAGAAGGTGAAAGTAATAATGTATTTTTTTTTTTAACTTGATAGTGTTGTACACTGGGAAATACATGGGGGAGGGGACAGTGTAAATACATTTGCCAAGTTTACTCTGACTTGTTATTTATTATAATAGGATGGTAATGGGAGTAATAATGTGTATAAACTGATATTTTATACTTATAACCAAGTATATGTGTTTTAAAACATATTGCCTTATTTACTGTATCCATTAACAGGGTAAGCATTGTCAGTTCTGATATTTCACAAGTCCCTGATATAACAGTTTCTTTTCTATCTTCATCCTAATGATTGTGCATGTTTCGTTTCCTTTTCCCTCCATAAACAGATGTAAATCTTGCTAACTGTGTCCTCGAGATGATTTTCTTGCTAGAATGCAAAAAGCTTCACCTATTTAGTGTCTCAAGTGCAGTATAGCTGTTTTTTTCACTCATAGCAGCTTCCCAGATGATTTACTTCATGAAAACAGGAAATATACGACCTCTGAACTTTTGTCATCATCGCGCAATGTTCTGTGACGAAAAAGACATCAGATTTCGGCTGCTGGACTCTAAAACAAACTATATCAGCTTTTCTACACTGTAGAGATGTAATCCTAGCTGAATACTCAAAAAAGGCTAAAAAAACACACTATGCACAAATGATGGACTATTAGTGTCACGGTTATATAGGATATTGCAAATGGATTTGCCAGCTCCAGATGAGTCCCTATGGAACTATGCAGAAAAAATTAATAAATCTAGCTTTTCTGAAAAAGAGAAATGAGTAATACTTAAATCAGTAAGTAAAACTACATCTCCCTTTTGGAAAATTTTAAACATGGAAATTTATTCATACAAGTTTTTTCACACCCCAAAAAATGGCATTAATATCAGGTAATGAGACATCATTATGTTGGAGATGTGAAGAAGCAGAATATGCAGACTGGGTACATATGTTTATAAATTGTAACACTGTAATTCCCTTTTGGTTGAAATTCAAATCCTTTACTAAAGCATTGTGGTCGGATAAATGTGAAGTCACTGATTCATTGTTATTATTTAATGCTCCGATTCCAGTGTATGTTCCAAGTACACAAGTGCACCTCCTCTGATCCCTCCTTGCAATAGCAAGAAAAAAACATTACCTCAAACTGGAAAAGTAAGAAAATTGCACCTTTTGTGGAATTTATATCACTGGCCAATACAGTTTGTAATAGAAAATTAATGACTGTGACTTTAAGAACTACAAGAATGACACCTAAAAAACTAGCTTAGTTAAAACTTAAAAAATTGTTAGATAAAATGTGAATGTATTGACAAAGTTACTTCTATTATGGACATTGTATATAGATTTTTTATATTGTTTAACATTTTTGATGCATTTGTATTTATAAAAACTCAATAAAAATTATGTGAAAAAAAATTAAGGTCACTATGTCATGTAGTGTCCATCCTGTAATTCAGTAACATAAACACTTTCTCTGCAGCTTACATCTGAATACACAAGGTGGGCCCCTGCAGTTCTCACACCATCTCTGCTGCTACTGTGTGTCTGGTTTTGGGCCAGGTAGGGGTGTGAATGGTAGGTGTGTTTTGAGAATGCATCAATATGGACACAATGTGCAATCATATCCGATTTGAAACTTCCAGCTAATCACCTCCAAGTCACCCTTTCTGTCTGTGTACCCCAGAATGGATGGGGTAGAGCACACTGTGGTGACACATGTATACTACCCTTAAAACAGCCGTAACTGGCTCATCTAGCCCCAAGTGCTGCACATCAATTGGGCACCCTACAACTCTTCCCTGATCTGGCCTGCCTCTCTACTAAGCAGCACCACGTCAAAACTCCTCCCAACTCTTAAGTTGCGGAACAAAAAAAAAACTCTTCTACTTTTAAAATGTTTATCAAGCCACTTGCTACAACTTACACCACAGAAAACTTTGAAGTGTTTCAGTCCTAACAGCAGAAGCAAAAGAAAAGCAGCATCAGAGATTAACTTCTATACTGCCATTCAGAAATGCCGGTACAGAAATCCATTCAGAAATGCTAAAGAAATGAATGGTGGTACTGCACCTTCACCTGACTGGTATCTGCCAATCTCACCCCCTAACACCTTTTGCCTGGGATGGCTACTATTTTCATTCCACCCAAGCCAATGTTTCTGTCACTTAATGTCCAGCACACACCACAGGAATGCAATGGCTGCAAAGTCATGCTCTTGTAAGCCAGAAATCTGATGCATGTCCAATGTCAAGTTTATCTGCAGGCAAGCCAGACACTCCCCTGCCTGACTGTCAACCTACCGTTATACAGCCTGTAATGACTTGTACATTAAATATCACCATAAGACTTATCAAGGTTCTGCTCAAAATGTTCAAGGTTAGAGCATGTAACCCATATTTTGGAAGGTGGAGGATTCCTTCAATAAGGGCACTTAGTGAATTTAACAGTTCTTGAAGAATGTGACAATACAGTTCCTAACTTGCTTTCTACCAGATCTATACAATCTATTTTAAACAGATAAGGATAGAATCAGCCAATCTAATTTTCATCTGAGTTTGAGTGTTAAAAGTAAAGCTGAGTGAGATGACCATACCTACATCTTTGTGCAGTTACAGAATAACTGGAGTGATAATATAAACAATACTGTATTTTCTGACTTGAATTTTCAATGTACAAAATTACGCTTTTAGTATTAAATATCATATCAAAGGTGCAAGTTCATTATTTTGTTAATCTCAAAATTTACTGTAAACTTGCTGTTGTTGGAAGACTGTTATACATTCACAGAGTCATAGATATTGCAAGGCCACTGAGACTCATGAACATTCTCACCTTGCCAGTACCCCCCCCCCTTCAAGCAGTACCTCCTTTCTCCAGAACAGCCACAGTGGACAATCCTGGAGTAAATTTGCGCATACCCATCCAGTCATCTGATTTAATACTAACAATAATTGACAATAATAAGGCTGCTGTTTGCTCCATCTCCCTATCAGAAGTGCAAGAACCAATACTGTGAGTCCCAACACTCTGGAAATTAAATTAAGATTCCTGGAAATAACAGTTAATGCTGAAACTCAGTGCAATACCTCTAAAGCATCTTTCCAGGAAGGCCACCCTCCAACATGGGAGACTGTGCCCCCCAGGCCTGTGCTGCTTATACATAACTCCAAGATTGCTGTACCCCAAAGAAGGGGAAAATACTCTGAGATTCAGCATTTTTACAGTTAGTACATATTAACCTTCACTGCCCTTAAATGCTTTCTTGTCCAAGACTTGCAGTTATTCTCTTTGCACTGCCAGTGGGCACCATTTGCTCCACTAATGCCAGATTCATCATAGGGCAGTAAGCCAAGCCAGGAAACTCTAACATGCAACTCACCACAACCCAATTTAACTTACTGTAAGTTTGGTGACATCAAAGTTAGTTACAGTATTTAGGGGATAGGGTATGGGATTTTACCTGCTACGTAAAACATCAACAGATTGTCTGCTTAGTCTCACAAGCCTAACCAAATGGGCATTGAGAAGTTGGGAATTAATGGAATACAATATCGACCATTAATAAAACTTAAGTGTGTTGCTATTAGCAAATGTAATAGTTTATACTGTATCTTTTTATAATAAAGTTATCCTGTGGAGATTAAACAATGAGGGAGATAAAAGCCAAGCCCCATGGGATTCCACTTGCAATACCAGTCCAGCAAGACTTGAACCTAAAACTTTCTGCCTTCTATCCAAACAACACATGCCAATCCAACAGCACTATTTTATTACATTCACAGAAAACACCAATGAGTGTATCAAGGTGTGCTGTACTAATTGCCTCAATAAAGGTAACATGCCATACATACTTTAGAAGAAAAAAATATTTTCATTGTAGACATAAGGTAGAATCTTTCAAAAACTGTATTTGTGGATATCCATAAAATTCTGCTGTACAAATGTATTCCAGTTGTACACAGTATTACTTTGTATAATAGTTTAAAAGCTGTTAAGACTTAAATAGAAAATGCTTCTTTCTGTCTTTCCTTCCTCTCTTTATTCTTGAAAATTAAGATAATTACTTTAGACATCACAAAACAATTAACCCATTTTACTAGATCATACGATGATGATGAGCAGAAGAGCTTAAGTTCCATTCGTATGAAAACAAAGATAAATTCCTTGAAATAACAGATGCTTCCCCTTCAGCAACACTCAAAAAGACTCATTTAAACATTCTTGTACTGATTTGTGTTTTGCTTAAGTACAGGTAGACAGTACCTACTACTTGTTTAATTTCCTTATTATCAGTGGTCAGTTCATCCTGACATTAATGTGACCCGAGAGTTGTTTCTATTTTCCTTTAAGGAGCCACCATAGTTAAAAAAGGTTACTATTACTCTTCATCATCATCATCGTCATCACCATCATTGTTTCGTTCATTTATGGTACCTTTAAATCTTGAAACCAGCTTTAATTTTGTTCTTCTAAATGACAGATGAGTTAGGAGTAACCTACACCAAATACTACAATGTATCCAATTTCTAGGATGTGTAAACTTTGCAGACATAAAGAAATAAAACATATCATTTACCCAATATGTGGTGTCCTGCTTCAGTTTAACTCTGAAAATGCCACTTACTAGGAGAATGACTACAGTACAACTGGGTATCCTGCACATATTGTTACACTTACAAGGTCCCAAGACAGGCCGAGTAAATGCTGGTGAATGTGGAAGTCAACTGCAAAAGAGTAGCTGCAAAAGTTACACAGTCCTTGTTATGAACCAAAGGGCATCTTTTCTCGAAATGTACTTCTGTCTTTATTTTTAATTTGTGATGCTCAAGACACTGATTTCCATACTTACATTTGTAATAATACTAAGCATTTCAAGAAGTAGCTCTATAATTTGTTTCAATTTAATGACACATTATATGCCCACAAGAAAAAGGTCAACTTAATTACATCTAGATTAAAGGAAAAATGGAAGGCAAAAATGCTTAAAATGGTGCACCACATCAAGTAATATTAAGACAGAAAATAGTTTTTTTTCTGCATATGTAAACATAAACAAAGAGGGTAATCTATCCATCTATTGAGATTCTGAGACACTTGTCCTGATGACGTTCATTGTACTGGCATACTGGGTAGGACAGAACAGGCTTCCTTTGAGCAACAGTCTTCCTGGAGGATGGCAAGGCATTCCAAAGTCAGCTGAGAGAGATCCATCCAGAATATCTTGGGTCTGCTACATGGCCACCTCACAGTGGGCTGTACCTGGTACCCTTCTCGTGGGCAGTGTCCTCTTCAGGTACCCACAACCTCAACTGGGTCCTCTCAGTCCTGAGGAGCAGTGGCCTTATTCCAACATTCTCCCTGATTGCTGAGCTTCTGACTTGTCATGGAGAGTTAGCCCAGTAAGCCCCCCAAAAAAGCTCAATTCCAAAGCCCACAGCTGTGATCTCACCCTTTCAGTCACTATTCAAAGTTTGTGACATAAGTGAGGATGGAACACATTGACTGGTAAGATCTATGTCCTATCACTCAGCTCCCACTTTGCTACCACAGTCCAGTGCAATGCCTGCAGTACTGCTGCATTTGGCCACTGGTTCATCTCCCATTTCATTCTTCTCTCACACATGAGCAGAACCCAAAGGCCACTAATCAGTTGCTCCACAAGAAGTAGTTGAGCCCTCCTTACCTAGTGAGAGCAATCCACTCTTCTCCTGGGACAGCGGTAACCTTAGTGCTGACCCTCATCCCAACTGTTTCATACTCAGCAGTGATGCACACCACACTGCATAATGGAGCTTACTACAACTGTTATGCTCACACTGTAGATACCAAACAGAGTGTGTCTTGATATTCTACCCAATAAATTCTTGAACAAGAGGAGATAACTATGCAAACTGGACACAGAATTAAAAATGACAAGACCTGACATTTCGTTTGGGCTACTTAGAAAATAAAAGAAATATAAATGCCAAAAGTCTGAAATCCTATTTCTTAATTTTTTCACTTCCTAAATCTGAGAAATAATATATATGAATCAATGAATATGAGTAGTGTTTTCAAAAGGGCAGATATTATTTTATGGATGATGATAATCTGCATCATTTATTTGACAGTATCACAGGTATGAATGGCCCATATAACATTACTACCTTAAAAGGAAAGAAAACAAAACTCCATGGCATACTCACCTGAAGCATATCCAATCATGAACAGAAAATATACCAACAAAAATCGAATGAGGTCTTTCATCAAGATCTGTAAATAAAGAAAAAATACCATCAGTATCTGGCTGTACAGCTTCAAACACCTTATTCACTTCTGCTTGTGACTCAGTACTCCTCTAAATACCTCCACAATCACATTATTTATAAAAAAAAAATGAAATCTGTCCAAAGTTTCTGAGGTTGAGATGAAGCTTTAAGTACCCTAAGCACAGGCAAATATTGTCTGTTTCAAGTGATAAACGTGACACCTTAACTGCATTCTTGGTTTAATTTCTCCAAGTCTTTTGGGTTTCTAATACCATGATGGGAAAGGACCCCAGTTCCCAAGTCAAAGTATGACTAAGGTTCGTGAGATTAATATTGTTTCAGTCTTTGATGTTAGCCAAACGTGCCCTGTGCAGCACCCATAAAATACCCAAAACTGACTCCTCCTGCAATTCATGCTAAGTTACATGTATTGGTAGTATATGTAAATATGACTGTAAATTATTTTTAAGAGACCCGTTGCTCCTACTACTATTGGAACTGTTTAGGTATCCTTCTTCACATTACCCTAGGTTTTGCCTGTAAATCCTAGCATTTTATGAATTTGTGTCTCTGTACATAAGACAATGTAATCAAAGGATGTAGCAATTTCATTGATCAGTGCTACTTTTGTCTTTACTATTGGTAATGGGTAATCCCATGTGATGTAAACATCATCATTCTCTATAACACGTTGTGGCTCATGTTTCCAATGCATCTCAGCTACTTCAGTATTGTAATGTTTGCACAACCCCCAATGCAACAGTCTTGTCTCATTATTATGCCTTTCAGTATATAGGCCCTCTGCCATTAGTGTATCACACTCAGCAACAAGATGTGAGACTGTTTCCAGTTCTGTTTTACATAATTTGCATTTGTCTGCTTCTCCCACATGTTCAATGGACTTTTTAAACCAACTTGTATGTAGTCCACTATCCTGGGCTGCCAATATTAACTTTTCATCTTTTGATTTAAATTCACCTCTCCTTAACAATTTCCACATAGAATCCCGATTAACATAATATTGTTGCTGGAGTTTTCTGCACTTGCAACTATATTGATACCTTTTCCACATTTCTTGCCTTCTCATCTGATCTTTCTCCTTATATTCTTTCTTTTGTTTTTTGGCACATTCAGTTGCTGCCTGATTTTTGTCTGCTTCTGGTTTGATTTCCATTCCTGCCTCATGCCAATATGCTTCTGCTAGACTAAGAAGGGAAGTCATCTTAGACTTGTTCTCCTCATGTTTTAAAACTTTTACTATGCTTGGGTCTGGTGAGGTCAGCAGATATGTATGTAGTATACAACTGCAAATCTATACATGTAATCAATTTACATGAGGCCCATACCTCCTAAAGAACCAGAAATATATAATATTGGTATATAGTGATTTTTATATATCATTTCATAAGCATGAAGCATTTTTTTTTGGTTTTCTCTAGCAAATCGTTTTTTAATAGCTTGGACTTTGTTCAGGGCTGTTTTCAGTACTAATTTTAGTTTTCTAAAATGTTTCTTACTGAGTTTTGTTCGCATTTGTTCATGTTTTACTGTCAATCATTCATCAGTTCTCAAATATTGATATACTCCCTCCTGCTCAAGTTCCTTTATATAATATTCGTGTCCCAGACTGATATTTCCTTGGTGCTGCAGCTTTCCCGCTTTAAAGGTTGCTTTTGCACATTTATCAAGACCAAATGACAGTCTTATATCATCTGAAAAAGTTTTGACCACTTGCAGTTGTGTGGTTTTAGTCCCTCATCTGATGAGCTATACAGTTTTAAATCATCCTCTGGGGGCCAAATTGTAACCATGACCTAATCTGTTAAGTAAGGCCAAGATAAAAAAGCAACAGTGGAATACCCCCCCCCCCCCGAATTTTTATCGCTGGGATAATAATTTGTCATTTATTGTGACATAGTTCCAAAGTGATTTGTACTGTTTCATGGTCACTGTAATGTAACTGATCAGTATAGGATAAATGTAATGTAATTGATCAATATAGGATGTATCTTACACATCTGTAAGCACTCCTTTATCCAGATGTATGGGATGCTGTAAAATGCTTTTTTTGTAATCTATCCATGCCATACTTAGATTCTTCCGCTTTTTACAGTTCTCCATTATGACTTTAACAACATATGATCCTTTGT